>NC_138777.1:175267092-175454592 GCF_965119305.1 Pelophylax lessonae | reverse complement strand
TCCTCTCCTCACTTCCGGGTCCGATCGGCGATGACGTCATTCGGCGGTTCGCAGTGTCTGCTGGGATGTATTCTATTCCAGAAATCTCGCAGTAGCTGAGCTGTAGTGAGCCGTGCCTGCCCCGCCTCCTCTCATTAAGTTGTATTGTATGAATGTATTAAGGCCGTTCTCTGCCCCGCCTCCGCCCCGCCTCCTCTCATTGGTTGTATTGTATGAATGTATTAAGGCCGTTGTACTGGCAAGATATGCCTGTTTTACCCCAGGATCGTGTCCTGAGGCGCACTGGTTCTATGAAAATACACATGTTTAAAAAAGATTGTACAAATCTGGATATTGTGGCTGGTTATAGGAAAAAATTTGAATATGCATTTCCCACGTGGCTTAGAAGATTCTTTGCTCATATGACTATCTGTCATCTAGACCAGGGATTCCCAAACTATGGCCCTCCAGTTGCTCAGGAACTACAATTCCCATCATGCCTGGTCATATCTGTGAATGTCAGAGTTTTACAATGCCTCATGGGATGTGTAGTTCTGCAACAGCTGCAGAGCCGTAGTTTGGGAATCCCTGATCTAAACTATGCAAAAATCATTCTATCCAGACAATGCCATACACAGGATTCTCCTGCAGTTCGTGTCATCCTTGCAGCCACGGTGATTGACACCTCCACACGGCTTGCTTTTTCCAGGACCCATTTATCCATCGGTGGCCTAGCCACTTCAGTGCCAGCGTGGTAATATTGTTTTTCACGTTATTTGGAACACACCTATTTCTATAGGTCTTGAATAAATTGTCTATTTTTATTTTAACATTGACTGTGGACATTTGCAATCATTCTCCGCCAACAGTTCCTATTTGCCCCTGCTGAGCGCTGTCAGCTTTAGAGCTAATGGTAGACTATTTTAATAACAACCGATGCGGGTAAACAGCCACTCGGCTGTTATTACAAGCTGCTGGAGGGGAAGTCCCTGACATTTGCCCGGGCGACCTGCCGGCTCGTACGCCGGCTGCCTGAAGACCCAAAACACAGCTTTACTGTGTATTCAAAACGCAGATCTTGGCGTTATGAATACTTTCAAGTGGAGAGAGTAGGGGTTTGGGGTTTTATAGACCCCAGATCCCTCTATAAAGAGTACCTGTCACTACCTATTACTATTACAATGGATGTTTACATTCCTTGTAACAGTAATAAAAGGGATAAAAAAAAAAAATTAAAATCGTAAAGGGTCAGTGTAAAAATAAAAAAAATAAATTAAATAGGAGAAATTTTAAAGGACACCATCCCTCCGTGCTCGTGTGCAGAAGCAAACGCATTTGTATGTCACGCCCTCACCCTCAAATGTAAACAGTGTTCAAACTATTGCCACTATCATTAGAGTAAGAGGAATAATTCTAGCTCTAGACCCTCCTCTGTAACTCTAAACTGGTAACCGTTCAAAACTTTAGTACCTTAGTACTGTAGTTTGTGGCCATTCCACAAGTGTGTTCAATTTTAAAGCATGACATGTTTAGTAGCCATTTACTCGGCATAACATCATCTTTCACATTCTACAAAAAAATTGGGGTATTGTGTGTTTGTTTGTTTTTTTAAAGGGGTTGTAAAGTTAACGTTTTTCACCATAATGCATTATAATTCTACGCATTAAGGTGAAAAACCTTCTCTGCTGCAGCTACCCCCCAGACACCCCCCCCCCTTTTTTTTTTTTTTTTTTAAGAATATTTATTTAATTTTGTTCATAAATCGCAGATAAAGAAACAACAGTACACAAAGATAGAAAACGGGGGGGGGGGGGGGGGGGGAGGAGACCAAACAGTGCCACATAGCAGGTCAGAAAACGGAGGCACATGTTTGGCGAATACGATAACTGGAGCATCACAGGACAGAGGGTGGGCTGCCAGCAACAGAAATTGTATAGTAGTCATGGGCGCCCATGAGTACAGTCCATTGGGCAAAGCCAGCCCCAAAGGAACCCCAGGCCGAGGCCCGCCCAGAGGGAGGGGGCAAACTAGTCTCCATCAAACCTCCCCCCCCCCCCCCCCCCCCCTGACGCATTCCCCCCTAGCCAGGGGCCCCCACATTCACGTCTCCACCACCCAAGAGGGGCAGCAGCAGCCCAGGTCCCAATGGTCCGCCCAGGCCGAGTCCTCATAGTATAGCCATCAATAAACAGTATAAACATCATGTGGGAAGAGAAAGAAAAAAGGGAAATGGAGAGAGGTAGAGCAGCATTGTACCTGCTGATGTCCAGAGCTCTCTGACTGCCGTGCCCCGCCGTAGCCACCTCCAACATCCCAAAGGCTTAAGACATCTACACATCTGTTATTCTAAGCAAGGGGTGGAATGGGCCCACCCAGGGACTGGTCGGCCAGCACCATTAGGGCCCAGTCGAGGCTCGAGGGTAGCAGGGGCGGGTCGCCCGCATAGTCCAGCCACGGCCGCCATTTCTCATCATTGAGTTCCCACACCCCTCTACATTTGGCGAACCAGTCCTCCGCATCCCTTATGCCATCAACCACGCGCCTCCACTCCAGCCTGCTCGGGATCTGCGGCCGCTTCCAGTAAATTGGAATCAACCTCCTAGCAGCATTAAGGAGGTGAGGCAGTATGCTACGCCTGTATTGGCTGAGCGACATGCAGGGAACGTGCAGGAGGAAGTGGAGGTGGCTGAATGGGACATCAACATCTAGTATGGATTTAATCTGGTCTTCAGCATCGCGCCAGAAGGGGGCAATAACTGGGCATTCCCACCACAGATGGAGCAGGGTACCGCATCCCCCACAGTCCCTCCAACATGCGCCTGAGGTAGAAAGGTAAATGCGAGCCAGATCTGCAGGTACCCGGTACCAACGTGTCGGCAATTTATAGTTCGACTCCTGCATTTTAGAGTCGACCGAGCTCGAGTGGGTAAGCCAATATAGATGGGCCAATTGGGTGTTCGAAAGCTCCAGCCCCAGGTCTCTCTCCCAGGCCCTAACATATGCGGGTCTAGAGACAGACGACGCTTCACCCAGTAGCTGATACAGTTCCGAGAACATACGGGGGACAGGGGCATCTTGTATAAACAATTGTTCGAAAGGCTTGAGTGAGGCAGGCGGACGAATGCCACGAACCAGAAAAAAGTGATGCAGCTGTCTGTATTTCCGAAAGTTCATGGGAGAACCGCCATGACGGTCTCTTAGGGTCTCATAAGGCAGTAGTCTGCCCCCCTCAAGCAGCTTACCACAACTGACATTTCCATCATCCACCCAAGGGAAAAAAAAGGCCATCTGTTCCCTTGGGGGGGAACCAAAGGTAACCCCCTTGTGGTGCCAAAGGGGAAACAGGGGGCGCCAGGCTCAAAAGCCAACTCACCTGATCCCACACAGTGAGTGCATGGACCGTGAAGGGAGAAGCGTACACCGACAGCCCCCTGAATTCCCGGGACAGCCAAGGGGCATAAGACAGGTTCCTGCCCGCCATATATTTCTCCATCGAGACCCACAGCTTGGAATGGGTGTGAAAAAGCCAGTTCAAAATCCTCGAAAGGACGATCGCCCTATAGTACTGTTGGACTTCTGGTAAACTGAGGGCCCCCCAGGTGTTTCAGACTCTTTAACGTAGCTATAGCTATGTGCGGGCGCCTCATGTTCCATACTAATCCTGTGATCAAGCTATCGAGTTGGATAAAAAAACTCTGGGGCAGGGGAATAGGCAGCATTTGCAGGTAGAACAGCACATGTGGAAGGATATTGATTTTAATGATATTCACCCTCCCCAGCCAGGTAAAAGGCCATCTTGGTCCAGTGTAGAAGGTCTTGTTTAATGGCACTCAGTAGGCGGGGTTAGTTAGCCATATTCAGCGTGTCAAAGCAGTCAGTAAGCTGAACCCCTAGGTACGTCAGTGAGGAGGTCCAGGTGAAAGGGAATGCAGCTCGAAGGGACCTAGACAAGGACGAGGGCTCACGGATAGGGAGAATCTCTGATTTCTTGAGGTTGATTTTAAAATTCGAAATGCCGCCGAACTGTTCCAGTTCCCGCATCAGGACCGGGGGGGTCAGTGAGGTGAACCAGTACATCATCTGCCTAAGCAGAGAGTTTGTGTTCTGCTGTGCCTATCGTCACGCCTCTAATATCCACATTTGCATGAACTTTGCTCAGGAAGGGTTCCAGAACCAGGGCGAAGAGGAGAGTCGAGAGCGGGCACCCCTGTCTGGTGCCGTTCCTGATCGGGAACCTGGCGGACAGGCATCCGTTAACGTGGACCCTAGCGCTAGGGTTGGCATAGAGCGCCATGATCCAGGTCATCATGTGGAGTCCTAGGCCTAGGGATTCCAACACCCCCCGCAGGTAGCCCCAATTCACCCGGTCAAACGCTTTTTCTGCGTCGGTCGAGAGGACCAGGTAGGGTGGAAAATCGGGGTGGGAGTTAGCCCAATGAATCAACTGTACTGCCCTGATAGCGTTCTCTGGCCTCCCTGCCAGTAATGAACCCGGTCTGATCGAGGTGGATGACCTGGGGCATGAGATGCTTCAGGCGGTTTGCCAAGATTTTGGCTAATATTTTCACGTCCGTGTTAAGCAGGGAGATAGGACAATAGCTCTGCGAAGCCGCAGGATCTTTGTTTTCCTTTGGGATCACTGTGATATGTGCTAACAGTGCATCCGAGGGAATCGCCCCACCCGTGGCCAAAGAATTGAAATAGCTGCACATGGGTTTTTGCAAAAGAGGTAAAAATAGTTTATAGTAGGCCTTAGTATAGCCGTCAGGGCCAGGGCTTTTGCCATTGGGTAAGGAGAGTATCGTGCTTTCTAGCTTGGCCAGCGTGATCAGGGATTCCAGATCAGAGAGTTGGTTAGCAGTCAAAGGGGAAAAGGCATGGTCAGAAAGGTAGCGTTGCACCCTGCCCCCCCTTTTCTTACCTGATCCCATTCGTTCCTGCGCCATGCACAAGCCCAGCAGCTCTAACCACTGGTTCTCTTCTCATTGGACAGATTGATAACAACAGAAGCCATTGGCTCCCGCTGCTGTCAATTAAATCCAGTGACAACGGTGTGGGGGGCGGGGCAGAGTCCCGCTGTCTGTGTCAATGGACGCAGCAGCAGGACTCGGGTTTATGCCGGCATGGGTGCCCCCACGGAAAGTGGTTTTCTGTGGGGGTACCCGATGAGGAGCTAGGAGCGACGCCGGGGCATCCCAGAAGAGGAGGGCTGATCTGTGAAAAATCCTTGCATAACAAGTTTGTTAGTTTTTTTTTTTTTTTTTTTTTTAATAAAATTAACCTTTACAACCCCTTTATTTCATTAACCACTTGTCGACCGCCGCAAGTAGATTTACTGCGGCAGTCAGCCCCTCACAGGCAAAGTGACGTAAATATACGTCACTAGCCTGTGAGGCTCTGGGGAGCGGGCGCGCGCCGCCGGCGGCGCGCTCCCGCGCGGTCACGGACCCCCCGCGTGTGTGACCGGCGGACCCGATGTCCGCCGCTCACTCTGCAATCGGCGGGGGAGAGGGAGAAAGTCAGGCAGCTTGTGTAAACAAGCTGCCTGTCATTCTCCCCTGTGTAGAGACACCGATCATACGGTTCTACTATGTAGGACCGTTGATCAGTGTAACTACAGCTCAACAGACAGCCAATCACAGTAAGAATCACGCCCCTAGGGACACACACAGCCCCTCCCTCTCAAATAAAGTTAACCCCTTCACTGCCAGTGTATTTTTACAGTAACAGTGCATATATATAGCACTGATTACTGTAGAAATGTCACTGGTAACCCCAAAAGTGTCAAAAATGTCAGTCAAGGGTCCGATCTGTCCGCCACAATGTCGCAGTACCGCAAAAAAAATCGCAGATCGCCGCCATTACGCGTTAAAAAAAAAAACAACAAAAATGACAAAAATCTTTCCCTTTTGTTAGTAAACGCAATAACTTTTGCGCAAACCAATCAAAATACGCTTTTTGCGATTTTTTTTTTTTTTTTTTTTTTTTTTTTTTTTTTTTTTTTTTTTTTTTTACCAAACATAGGTAGCATAAAACAGATTGGCCGAAAATGTTAAAAAATTTTGATTTTTAGTTTTTTTTTGGGGGAATTTCAAATAAAAAAATGTGAAAAATATTGTTATTTTTGCAAAATTGACGCTCTTTTTTTGTTTATAGCGCGTGATCAAAAAATCGCACAGGTGATCAAATACCACCAAAAGAAAGCTCTGTTTGTGGGGAAAAAAAGGACGTCATTTAGGTAAAGCGTCGCACGACCGCGCAATTGTCCGTTAAAGTCACGCAGTGCCGAATCGCAAAATACCCCCTGGTCAGGAAGGGGGTAAAATCTTCCGGGGCTTAAGTGGTTAAAGTGTGTTTTATCATAGAAAATTGCATTTGCAAAACTGCTGCACAAATACGTCGACCGCCATTTTATTCCCTAGGGTCTTTGCTAAAAAAAAAAAAAAAATGGATAAGGTTTGGGCATTTATAAGTAATTTTCTAACAAAAAATACTGATTTAAACTTGTAAACAAATAGCGCCAGCCCGGTCTTAGGTCCGGTTCACACTTATGCGACGCAGGAAGGCTGCAAATTCGCAGCCTGTTCCCGCATCACAAACGCACCCTTGGCAGTTCACACTGCCATATGCGATACGCTGGGGGTGTCAATGAAATGTTAACGACACCCCCAGTTTTATCGCATATCGCAGTGCGATCTTACAGTTCGCACAGGATCGGATCGCACAAGTGTGAACCACTGTGCGATCCGATCCTGATGCGGCTGCAAAAAAGGGTCCTGTGCGTCTTTGCTGCGGGTGCAGTGCGAATTTAGCCATACAAAGTGTATGGCTGAACTCGCACCGCACAGCCGATCGCATGTAATGAAGGAGCAGTGCGCTCCGACATTACATGCAATCGCCACAGCCGCACATATGTGAACCGGCACTGAATGTGGTTAAGCACACAACGGTACTGTAAATGTGATTGGGTGGCTCAGAAGTCACCCAGGTCACTTTTATTAACAGCTGCTGCAGCAGTGAGCTAGTTTAATTAATTGAATTGGGATTTTATGTGATAGACCAACACAGTGGCACATATTTGTGTAGTGGAAGGAAAATGATAATGATAATAATTTTTTACAAATATGTGAAAAGTGTGGGTGCATTTGTATTCAGCCCCCCGGAGTCAATACTTTACAGCTGTAATTGCAGTGAAAGGTGATTCTACAAGTCTTTGTGGGGATGTCTCTACCAGCTTTGCACATCTAGAGAGAACTTTTTGCCCATTCTTCTTTGCAATATAGTTCAAGCTCTGTCACTTTGGATGGAGAGCATCTGTGAACAGCAATTTTCAAGTCTTGCCACAGATTCTCAATTGGATTTAGGTCCAGACTTTGACTGGGCCATTCTTACACATGAATATGCTTTGATGTAAACCATTCCATTGTAGCTCTGGCTGTATGTTTAGGGTCGTTGTCCTGCTGGAAGGTGAACCTCTGCCCCAGTCTCAAGTCTTTTGCAGACTTTAACAGGTTTTTTTTTTCTAAGATTGCCCTGTATTTGGCTCCATCCATCTTCCCATCCATCTTCACATCAACTCTGACCAGCTTCTCTGTCTGTGCTGAAGAAAAGCATCCCCACAACATGATGCTGCCACCACCATGTTTCACGGTGGGGATAGTGTGTTCAGGGTGATGGGCAGTGTTAGTTTTCTGCCACACATAGCGTTTTGCTTTTAGGCCAGAAAGTAAAAATTTGGTCTCATCTGACCAGAGCACCTTCTTCCACATGTTTGCTGTTTCCCCAACTTGGCTTTTCACAAACTGCAAACGGAACTTCTTATGGCTTTCTTTCAACATTGGCTTTCTTCTTTCCACTCTTCTATAAAGACCAGATTTGTTGAGTGCACCACTAATAGTTGTCCTGTGGACAGATTCTCCCACCTGAGTTGTGTATCTCTGCAGCTCCTCCAGAGTTATCATGGGCTTCTTGGCTGCTTCTCTGATTAATGCTTTCCTTACCCGGCCTGTCCGTTTAGGTCAGGGGTGGGGAACCTTTTTTCTGCCAAGGGCCATTTGGGTATTTATAAAACCATTCGGGGGCTGTACAAAATTATCACCTTAAAAATTAGCCTGTTCGATTTGGTCAAACATTTAATTAACTGACCCCTAATGTGATGGCTGCAACTGCTTCTCTTTGGTGAGGTATGTGATGTTAGCTGGTATTGATTATGTTGCTACTCGCAACAGGTTTTCCAGGTTTGCATCTGGAGCGCAGACAACTTTTTTGTGGTGGTAAGTTTTGAAAAGAACTGCTGGTGGGTATAGCTGGCTGGTACTGCTGGTGGGTACTGCTGGCTCAGGCTGGTACTGCTGGCTTGTACTGTGCTGTGAGTACTGCTGGATGGTACTGCTGACTCAGGCTGGTACTGTGCTGTAGGTACTGCTGGCTGGTACTGCTGTGGGTATTGCTGGCTCAGGCTGGTACTGTGCTGTGGGTACTGCTGGCTGGTACTGCTGGCTCAGGCGGGTACTGCTGTGGGTACTGCTGGCTCAGGCTGGTAATGCTGGCATGTACTGCTGGCTGGTATTTCTGTGGGTACTGCTGGCTGGTACTGTGCTGTAGGTACTGCTTGCTGGTACTGTTGTAGGTACTGCTGAATCTTGCTGGTACTGCTGGCTCTGGCTGGTACTGCTGTATATATTGCTGGTACTGCTGTGAGTACTGCTGGCTCTGGCTGGTACTGCTGTGTGTGCTGCTGGTGGGAAATGCTGGCTAGAAGAAGTGTAGCAGCGCCACGCTGGAGAAAGAGTTGATGTTTCCTGTATTGGTCACAGGCGGAGTGCATTTGATATCACTCAGCCTGTGACTCACTCAGACTGTCATAACGGAGCAGGAACTATACAGGAAGCATCGGCTACATTATGACAGATCAGCTGAGAGACACAGACTCAGCTGCACGGGGGGCCGGACCAGATGACTTCGGGGGCCGCATACGGCCCCCGAACCATAGGTTCCCTACCCCTGGTTTAGGTGGACGGCCATGTCTTGGTGGGTTTGCAGTTGTGCCATATTCTTTCCATTTTCAGATTATGTATTAAACAGTGCTCCGTGAGATGTTCAAAGCTTGGGATATTTTTTTATAACCCAACCCTGCTTTAAACTTCTCCACAACTTTATCCCTGACCTGTCTGGCGTGTTTCTAAAGCCCCGTACACACAATCAGATTATCGAACCATCTGTCGTCCGTTTTTTGTGGCATGCTAGTCTGATGTGGAAAGTGAAGAGGTTATTTTCATACAAATTTTCCCGTACGACAGAATTCTACTTCAGAAGTGATGTCATGTGTTGGATTGCTCTGTATGTGTTCTTTCTTCTCTGAGCATGCCTAGTCTTGCTCTTAAGATTTTTTTCCGTCAAAATCTGTACTAATGAGACGAAACTCGGATGTTGTTTTGACGGACAACAAAAATTTTATAGCCTGCACATCAGGATTTTGTCAGCCGAAAAGTCGGAGTCGGCTGTCGAAAGCACCATACTAACAATCCGGAAATCGGCAGATCGGTCGTCGGACGAATTTTCCCTACAGATTTTCTTATTGTGTGTATGGGCCTTTAGCCTTTATGATGCTGTTTACAAACAAACCTCTGAGTGCCGGTTCACACTGGGGCGACCTGTGAGGCGACCTGGTCGCCTCACAGGTCGCCGCAGGTCACCTCCCATAGGGAAGCTGCGGACCCGTTCTAATAGGAGCGACACAAGTCGCTCCGACCTAGAAAAAGGGTCCGGAGCTTCTTTGGGGCGACCAGGAGGCGACCGCCATAGACTTTAATGTTATGAAGTCCGTGGCGGCCGCTCCGAGGTTGCGGCGCGCTGCTCGCACCGCGATCTCGGAGGTCGCCCCTGCAAGTAGCGTCGCGGTAATGTGAACCGGCGCTAAGGGCTTCACAGAACAGCTGTGTTTATACTTATAAATTAAATTACACACAGGTGGACTCTATTTACTAATTAGGTGACTTCTGAAGGCAATTGGTTCCACTAGATTTTAATTAGGAATACAAACACAAATGAATACAAATGCACCCCACACTTTTCAGATATTTATTTTTAAAAAATGTTGAAAACCATTTATCATTTTCCTTCCACTTCACAGTTATGTGCCACTTTGTTTTGGTCTATCACATAAAATCCCAATAAAGTACATTTTACGTTTTTGGATTGTAACATGAAAACTTTTTCAAGACACCACCGTACATGTGAGTGGCCACGATTAGCTGTGGGAGCCGGTAGCTTCCTATTGCTTTCAATGGGGCTTTCTGCTAATTACGAGAAGCCCTGCTGCTGGGTGCATTTGCAGGTTTAAATGCACCCTTAACGAAGAATTCCAGGTATGGTGATTTTTAGATAGTTACATGAAAAAATTGCCATACCAAAATCAGATTTAACTAATGGTACATACTTTATATGGTATTTCTTGGAAAACAGTGGATTTTATAATCTTATACAGTCAGAAGCCACTTCTAGTCACCTATGTCAACTTTTGAAGTCGTGTGTTTAATCTTCCAAATTTTCCATTAAAAATGTGTTTTAATATTTTAATACTACCAATATAAAGAATAGTTTCTATTTAATTCTTTTTTTTTTTTATTGGAATTTTAAAGTTTCTATTTAATTCTCTCCTGATCTGAGACAGACCTGCATGACCTTATTTGAGCACTAGATGGCAGCAAAGTTCTTCATTACTGACACTGCTAACTGGTGAAGCTGTACTCTCATTGTTCTGCTCTGGATTGAATGTTCAGCAATGCTGTTTTGGGCTGGGAGCCACCGGGAGTGTAACTAGATGTGCTGGTAGATAGCCTCACATAAATTTTAATGACATTTAGGTGTTGATGCTCCTCTCACTCAGGCTTGCCCTATTTTGACCACAGAGCGGCCATATTTTTCTAAATCCCCCCCCCCCTTAAAGGTCATTAACAACCAAATAATTGTCTTACCCTGTGGTCACACCAGGTAATCCTGTATTTATAGATTATGACCATATTTCTGGATCTTGGTGTTCCCTAATTATTTTCAGCTACGTGTTTATAAAACAAGGTTTATATTGGGCGTATGTGTATTGTGGTTTACGGAGAGATTTATGTATTTTCAGCCTAAAGAAAAACAAGCAGCACTTTTCTGGCAGTGGCCTCAACGCTCAAATGTATGGGGTAACCTGTGTCCTCCACCGCAAATAAAATGCAGACTTTGGGGTCCTACATGGACTCCCTCCACTCTGTTTGGCCGGGGGTCCATAATCGGCTTGTTGCTGATTCAGTGTGAAACAGGGTAGATGCCACTTTCGTGACTTCAGTGCCAGTTCTGTTTTTTTCCCACATTTTGACAGCGGACGTTTGCAGACCTATGTAAGATGTATAGGCTGCTGATTTACATCGGGCTCCTTCTGATCCGTCACGTTTAGGTCCAGAAAACTGAAAAGGATGCAGTCAATTTTTTTATTTCTTTCTAGACCTGGACAGACTTAGAGGTAGGCGAAAATAATTGGATTAGGGATCGACCGATTTATCAATGGGGCTGATTATTGGGGGACTGATTATCAGGGGCCAATATTCCCTTTTTTTGAAGAATCAGTATCTGTCACAAACTTGCTGATATGACTGATACTGGTCCCCTCCTGCTGCGGAAGCCATCTTTTTTGGGTCCGCTATGTCATCGGCTTGGGTAGAAGAAGCCAGGACTCAGAAAAGGTTTTGCAGGCCCAGTGCGCCTAACATCATTACATATGTTGTGCCACGCACCTCCGCACACTGGGCCTGTACGTTCTGGCTTCTTCTACCCGATTAGGGCAAAGGCTGCCATCTCCCTCACCTCAGACAGTGCATGCCACGGAACAGCTGGACCAGAGAGAAAAAGCCAGCCAGCCACCCTCCCACTACAGGGTGCCTGGCAGCCACCCTCCCACTACAGGGTGCCTGGCAGCCACCCTTCCACTACAGGGTGCCTGGCAGCCACCCTCCCACTACAGGGTGCCTGGCAGCCACCCTCCCACTACAGGGTGCCTGGCAGCCACCCTCCCACTACAGGGTGCCTGGCAGCCACCCTCCCACTACAGGGTGCCTGGCAGCCACCCTCCCACTACAGGGTGCCTGGCAGCCACCCTCCCACAACAGGGTGCCTGGCAGCCTGCCACCCACAACAGGATTCCTGCCACCCACAGCCCCGGTGCCAGCCAGCCACCCACAGCCCCAGTGCCAGCCAGCCACAGCAGGGTGCTAGTTAGCCAGCCACAGCCCCTGTGCCAGTCAGCCACAGCCCCTGTGCCAACCACCCACAGCAGGGTGCCAGCTAGCCAGCCACAGCCCCTGTGCCAGCCAGCCACAGCCCCTGTGCCAACCACCCACAGCAGGGTGCCACCCACAGCCCCTGTGCCAGCCACCCACAGCCCCTGTGCCAGCCAGCCACAGGCCCTGTGCCAGCCAGCCAACCACCCACCCACAGCGGGATGCCAGCCACCCACCCACCCACAGCAGGGTACCAGCCAACCAGTTTTAACTTTATCTGTATTCTTTAAAAACTCTTTCAAATTTTAATGGAGATGGATGCAGACAGAAAAAGTAAAAGTGTGGTCTGGGACTATTTCTTGTCTCAGCCATCCCCAGGAAAAGCAGCAGTGTGCAAGGGATCAGCAACTGCAAAAACCAAAAATATGTCAAATCTTTGGGCCCATCTAAGAGTTCATCTTGTTGAATTATATAATGTAGCACAGAAAAAACAAACTGAATCACAAGGTGAAATTCCAGTATCCCAGAACACAATAACAGATGCTGGGAAAGATTCACCAAAAGGTAGTTGAGAAAGTAGACTATGCTGCAACCAGAGAACGCTGGCAACTCACTCTCATTCACGACTGACTGCTGGTCAGGACAAACAGAATCACTAATGAGTCTTACATGCCACTTCATTGACAGCGGATGGACAAGAAGGCATTTGGTGTTGAATACAAAAGTGATGCAAGGATCCCACACTGGGGAGTACAGTAGAGAAATGTTTCTAGGCATGCTTGAAGACTGGGAAATAAACAAAGACCGAGTGATGCTTGCGCTTTGAGACAGCGGAGCGAACATGGTCAAAGGAATGAGGCTTGCTGAAGGGTCAGACCTCAGTTGCATGAAACACACCCTCCAACTTGTGGTAAATGATGGTCTGTCAACCCAGAGAGCTTTGCTTGATATAATTGTCATGCTGAAGAGGTGAGCAGACCATTTTTATTATTCAATCTTTGCCACGTTGCGACTGGGATGCATTCAGGAAGACCTTGGCCTACCCAAAAACAACCTGATTCAGGTTGTCCCAATGTGATGGAACTCAACACTTCACATGCTGCAAAGAATGATGGAACAGAAGCGAGCTCTTAGCATCTATTCAGGTGAATATGGAGGATATTCTTGTCCTACTGCTGATCAGTGGGACATTGTAGCCAATGTCATTGAGACCCTCCTCCCCATAGAAGAAGTGACACTAGAGGTGAGTCACTCATCTGTCATCCCATGTGTGAGAGTGCTAAAGATGCTTCTTCAGGAGACTGAAGGAACCAACACATTAAAACATGTAGGCAGGCCATGATGGACAGCCTCACCAAATGTTTTGAGAAAGAAAACGTGAAGAGAATAAAAATGTTGCGCTGCCATGTCTTTTGGATCCTCGATACAAGAAGCCTGTTTTCTCTTCTGATGATGTATTGGCCAAGACAAAACAATGGCTCACAGAAGATATTCAACAGGAGGTGCAGGAGGTTCCTGCCAAAATGTCAAGTCAGGAAGAGCATGTTTCTAATCTGGAAGAGGAGGATGCTGCAAAAACAGACAAACGTCCAAAAAGATAACGGACGAAAGAGAATCTTCATCGTGGTGAAATTGATGTCATGTTCAGTGTTTTTATTGGGGCCTCATACGAAAGATTCTTCTGAATCTGCAATAATCAGCCTGGATGATGAACTTCATCTCTATTTGAAGGAACCAATAATTGACAGAAGTGGTGTTCCTCTTCAGTGGTGGAAAGAAAATGAGGCACGCTATAAGAAAGCCCTTCCTCCCATGCTAGAAGATACCTTTCTGCTCCTCCTTCCTCTGTACCAAGTGAGTGTGTTTTTAGTGAAGTGGCAGCAATATATGAAAAAAACCGATACCGTTTAAGGCTTCATGTACACGGGACGTTTGAAAACCTCTCCTGAACGCTGGAACTTGTTGGCTATTAACCAACGGTAAAAAACGTCTGTTTTGCGGCGTTTATGCACGTTTAGCATTTAGTCACGTTTTTACATTGTAAAATGGTCAGAAATGTATCCTTATTGAAAGCACCTATAAGTGCCGGTTCACACTACTGCGGCACGACTTCGGGGACGACCTGTGAAGTCGCATGCACCGCGACTTTGGCGCGACTTGCACGGACTTCATATAATGAATGTCAATGTAAGTCACTCCGATGTCGCCCCGAAGTAGTACAGGAACTAATTTCTCTTGAGTCGCTCCTATTAGAACGGTTCCCGTAGCACTGCATGGATCGCGACTTGTCAGGCTGACCAGTCGCCTGACAAGTCACGGTAGTGTGAATGGGCACTAAACAAAATGTTTGTAAACACCAGTTAATGCGTTTAGACGCGGTTGCACGCTGTTACAACCTTTTAGCATTTCAAATGCCAATAAACTTCTGTCTGAACGCATTTTTTTGCTTTAAATAAATGCCACTAAACTCAACTGCCTCTTACGACTATAAATGTCTCAGTGTACATGGGCAGATAACATAGAGGAGAGTTCGGGGGCTGCTGAAAAAAGCGCCCAACTGCTCCTAAACGTCCGTTTATCATGAGGCCTAACAGGTGAAAATGCTGAAATGTTATGCTTTCTGCAACGTGTCGTTGTCGTCTTCACCATGTCGTGTATGCAGTTTTCTGCACAGGGGGAAAAAATGATATGACATCAACATCAGTGTGAATGTAGGGCACATAACTTGCGTGCATTGGAAAACTGATGTGTCATGCCAACGTGCATGAAAACTGATGTGAATTTAATGTCTCTGCAAGTGAAATCTGTGCGGTTTTCCCATCAGTTTTCATGCAGGTAAGATGTGAAGAACGAGCCCTTAATGTTAAAAAATTTAATAAACATTAACTTGTTCAGTACCAGATTTGTGTCAAATTGTGTTGACGTTTCAGAACTTTAAATGTACAGAATATCGGCACCTAATATTGGCTATCGGCCTGAAGGGTGACCGGAAAATTGGTATCGGTCCTGAAAAAATATCTGTTGATCCCTAAAACAGATATTTGTTTACTTCTGCCTGCCAATAGACCTGCATGGAGCTTCTGATGAGGTGCCTCTGGAAAAAAAATGTCCTGATTGTCAGTGTGAAAGGACGCTTAGACCCTGTTCACACCTGCACAGTTACATAGTAATATAATTGGTAAGGTTGAATAGTCACCAGTCCTTTTTCAATACCCCCTGTAGATTGTGTTACCTGAGAAACACATTTAAGAGTTTTTGGAATGTATCTGCACCCCCCCACTGACACCACCTACTGTGAAAGGGACCTCCACATCCTTACCGCTCTAACAGTAAAGAACTCCTACAGCAGTGATGGCTAATTTTGGCACCCCAGATGTTTTGGAGCTACATTTCCCATGATGCTCATGCACACCGCAATGTAGTTGATCATCATGGGAAATGTAGTTCCAAAACATCTGGGGTGCCAAGATTCGCCATCACTGTCCTAGAGTTAGTGCCATGTACAGATTTCTGCAGCAGGAATCCTAGATGTGTGCGAACAGCTGTGGCTGAGAAGCCTATACAACACAGTGGCAGGCTGATGGGAGCGGCAGCTGTCTGGTGCCGTTCTTGTGTATCTGCACATCCAGAAGTTAATTGGGGTGAGGGACAGATGGCCAGCACTAGACGCAGATTGTTTGTATCCAGGGCTGATCGCCTGTCCCCTAACACCAGATAACCATTGTATTTTCAGATACATGAAGATTTATAAATCGACCTGGTGTAGAATGCACGTACAGGAAATTCTATATAAAACTGGATTTATGATTCTAGATAAGTTTTATATGGTTTCCATAAAGTTTTTATGGCAAATAAACTCCCAAGAACAATTCTTGCAATATTTGCAGTTTTTTTTTTTGCTCGTCACATCTGCAGATGATCCTTCTATTACATTGACTTTACAAAACACAAATTGACCTCCTGTGAATACAAATTGATCTCTGTGAATTCTTTGAGCTCCGAATTTGTGGTAAGTTTGCATTTAATTTGCGGTGAAAGATACTTTTTTTATTCTGTACACATGGGTGTTTGGGTCCATTGGCAGAAAAAGTTTTCCCGGGTGAATTCACATTATACAAGCCGGAAAATCACAGAGCAGCCAGAGTGATCACATGCATTGGTGGCTGCATTAGGGGGCAGTGTGATGCATGATTTAGTGCACAGGTGTCAAACACAAGGCCCGCGGGCCATTTCATGTGGCCCTCGCACCTCTCCTGCAGCTGCGGCACCCACCTTGTCTCTGTAGTTGGCAGCAGAGAGGACAGAACTCCCTTTGCAAGATTCTTTTCTGTGCAGCTGCAGAAAGGCTTGTCTTTGCCCACCCCCCCTCCCCTTTCTCAGCAGTTCGCAGCAGAGTGGAGGGCGGAACTCCTCCTACAGATCCTGCACCTCTTTGTGCAGCTGCAACACCACCTTGCCTCTGCCTTCCCTGGTCTCAGCATTCAGCAGACTCTGGAAGCTGACTCCAGCCCTCCTCTGGTTCTCTTCCAGACCCTGCACTTCTTCCCAGATCCATCAGCATTTTCTTCCTGGCAGCAGCAAGGTAAGGGGTTGCATTGTGATGTAAGGAAGGGTGGGTGACTCTTGACTTCTGATGGTGGGGGGGCTCTTGACATCTCATCTAGGGGGGGTAAAGGGGGCGTGGGGTGCTCTGGACATCTAATCCTACAGATACAACCGGCCCTTTGAGGGCAACCATAATGCTGATGCGGCCCTCGATGAAATTGAGTTTGACACCACTAGCGCATCTCACTGCTCCCCCTTTTTTGTTCAAGCTTTATTTAAAGTGTACAAAATGTACACTTCTTTTCCTGCAGTGTCGGTTGGCGTACTTTGCTGCACTGCCCAACATTGCAGTGCGATTCAGTTCGGCGCTCTGCGATAAAATGTAGCATGTCTGCACTTTATCGCTGCATTAGGCTGAGTTGCCGTGTGCATGGGACACATAGGAAACAATTGTTTCCTGTTTGTTCTTGTGGTGACAGACGTTTTACCATGTGATAAACCGGCTGTTAGCGCATATATTGATTGGCCAGCAAACTCGCCTAACCTAAACCCCATAGAGAATCTGTGCAGTATTGTCAAGAGGAAGATGAGAGACACCAGATCCAACAATGCAGATGAACTGAAGGCCGCTATCAAAGCAACCTGGGCTTCCATAACACCTCAGCAGTGCCACAGGCTGATCGCCTGCATGCCACGCCGCATTGATGCAGTAATTATTACTATACTGTACACGGACATACTTTTCAGTAAGCCAACATTTCTGTATTAATCCTTTTTTTATTGGTCCTATGTAATAATCTAATTTTCCGAGATACTGAATTTTGGGTTTTCAATAACTGTAAGCCATAATCATCAAAATTAAAATAAAAATGCATAAAATATATCACTGTGTGTCTATCTAGAGCATGGGTGTCCAACCTTTTGGCTTCTCTGAGCCACATTGAGTGTAGAGAAATTTTCTCGGCCGCATATAAAATATATACTATAGTTAAGGTAGATAAGCAATAAAATGCCACCGTGCCCTTCCCGTGCCGCCACTGTCTACGGGTGTCTAAGGTGGCCTCTGTCTATGGTTCGTTGGAAACCGCTGTGGCCGTGCCCCCAACTCAACTTCCTTCCTCCCCAGCAAAAAAATAAATAAAAATTGTCAGGGGGCAGTGGGCGGCATTGCCTGCGGTTCTGGGCCGCATTGCCTGCGGGCCACAGGTTGGACATGCCTGATTTAGAGAGTTATGCAGGCCACCACTGCTGACCGCCTAGAAATGCAAGTTGCTCTCTGGCTTCAGTACTCCCATTCACTGACTGAACAAGACTTTAGAACAGTGGGCTTCAAACTGCGGCCCAGGGACCGGATGTGGCACTTTGCTTACATTTATCCGGCCCTCAGAGCACTATTCCACCAACTGACACTAATGGTGGTCCACCATTCTTCCTACTGACACCATCAATGGGCCACTATTCTTCTCATTGATAACAATGGGGCATTATTCCTCCTATTAAGACCAGTGAATGGTCAGGGTATTTTCTACTCCCACTGCCCACAGTTCGGCCCCCCCTAATGCCCTAAAGACTGTAAATGGGCCCTTTGATTAGAAAGTTTGGAGACACATGATATAGAAAATCGGAGCAAATCCAAACTCCTGATCAATAGTATTGTTCCAGGTCAGTGGCTGGATTTTGAAGCCAGAGGCTTAGCATTCCAGACAAGGTCAGTAATGACAGTTTACCTATGTTGCGTGACAGGTTTGCTGACTCTTTAAAGTACCCATAACAACTTGATAAATATAATGTTCTTTTGCAAGGAACATACCATTCCACATTAAAGCGGTAGTATACTACCTATAATAAGGCTTACCTGTAGGTACAATTAAAGCAGAGTTCCGGCCTCAAAATCGAAAAAATTGATTTTGGGCCATCTGCTTGCTGAGGGTGACCTGAAAAAGAAATGGACGCTCCCGATTTATTTATTTATTTATTTTGTGTTCGCTTACCTTGTTTTTGAAGAAAATATGCTCACCTTCCTTCCACTTCCTTCCTCTGCAGCCACCTCTTCCAGCTTGCGATGACTCCTGGGAGCTGAACGTCATCGCTCCCAGGAGTCAATGCACCGACACCGGCCCCGCTCGTCACTTCCGGTGCAGGCGCGGCATTCCCTACTAAACAGGTTCTGGGCATGCCTAGAAGCTGTGCAGGGATGCCGCGCCTGCACCGAAAGTGACGAGCAGGGCATTCTGGGACTCCGACATCACCGAAGAGGAGGCAGAAGAGGACGTGCTGGCTTCAGCTGCCCACACCTGAGATGGCAGCGCTGGAGAAGAAATTTTAAAGGTAAGTATTTCTTCTAAAAGGTAAGTGCGACCCGGGACAGTACAGAGGCTATCCTTAATGGAATGCACTAGCCCTGACTGTCCCGGGGGTATTTTTATCTAAAATTCACCCCCGAGGCCGGAACGCCGCTTTAATGCACGGTTTAGGAGATCTTCGCCCTGCATGCAGCTGCTGACGTCAGTGGCGCATGCGCTCTAAAGGTCCGGCGGACCTTCAGAGCTCCTTGGCGGTCCTTGCCAGAAAGTGAAACTCCCACGCGCAGTGACGTCATTGCGGCTCTGGCTACTCACAGCGCCGGAGCCGCAGAACCAGGAAGAGATGCAGAGGCAACATGACAGCGCCCTTAGCGTTGTCCAGACGGAGCTTCGTTTTAAGGTAAGTATTTCATAAATAAGCTAGTATGTGATGTGTATATATATATATATTTTTGTTTCTTTAACAATTATGCCACCAAAATTAGTGTGTTGGCTGCCATTTTGCTGAAGTCCAGAGCCCCTGAACAGCAGTAAATCTTTAGGCTGTCAGCAGATCGGCCTCTACAAATTTGGCACAGTGCCTAAAAATAGAGAGCAACTGAGCATGTGCAGAGTGGGATGAGACTGAGTAATACTGGATTTTACAGTATTACTTTTTTTTTTTTTATTGTTTACATAGCTATAGCTGAAAAAGGTGCCAGCCTGAAGTGATCTAGCAGGACTTCATTTTCTGAGTAAAGTTCCATTTTAAAGTAAAAACCTTCTTCCTTTAGAACCACATATAAAATATACATATATAGGTTCATCACATTATGGGTATATTTGTAAAAAAAAGAAATTCTCTGAGCTATTCATCCTGCGAAATTGCATGTACATTCATTTTGTGAGAAGGGGGGGGGGGGATTCAATTTTATATTCTCTTTAGGTTAAATGTTATTCATTCATTAAAAAAAAGTGTAAATCAAATACCACATTGTGGCCACTACACTGACAATCATAGTAAATAAGTATTTCCTATAATCAGCGCCATCTAGTGGCCACAATGCAGTATTTACACGATTTACTTTATTTAGGAATGAATAACCTTCAACCCGGAGAGGAAGTGGCTTTGAATTTGCCCCATTCACACAGAATAAAAATCCATGCAGTTCTGTAGGATAAATAGCTCTACAAATTGCTTATAAATACACCCAGTCGGTCCTGATTCAAGGTTGGTACAAAGGTTTCTAGTCCAGTAGTTTTCAGGATTTTAGTTGGAAAGCAGTGAGCTGATAATTATTCATAATTGGTCTGCAAATTTCCTAATAGGAATATAAATGGTCTGTGTGTTCACTGGAAAGAGTTCTCATTAGTATCCTGAGAACAGAGCTGTATGCGAGATATCGGTGATTTATTAATCGGACATCGTAAGTATTCATTACATGAGAAATATGAGGTCTTCTAGGGACAAGATAAGTCCATGGAAAAGCCCATGTAATACAACACACCCAGAACTCCAGGGAGCGATGCCAGGATCAGCTGACAATACTTCATTTTTATTTTCTGTTTCTACAACACAGTCCAGGTTCAGAAGTTCCAGTTCAAGTTACAAAACATTACGGTCAAGCTGTTTTAGAGAAACATTGAAATGACTATCGTTGGCTTTTCCTCTTCAAAATACTAGTTGCTTGGCTGTCATGCTGACCCTATGGCTTCAGTTCTTTGAATGATGGACCTGGGGAAAAATGATACATAGTGACATAGTTGGTAAGGTTGAGTAAAGACACTAGTCTAACCAGTTCAACCTGTGTGGGTGTATGTGTGTCAATACCATCTCCCATATCCCTGTATATCGTGTTCGCTAAGATGCCGCTCTAACAGTTTTTTTTAAACTATTGACACTTTCTGCTGACACCACCAATTGTGGAAGGGCATTCCGCATCCTTACCACTCTAACTGTAAAGACCTTACGCAGTTTAAAGTGGTTGTAAATCTTTACATATACCCAGTGAAGTGACTGACCTCCGGCGATATACAGAGCTGAAACAAATCATCCTGTATAAGTTGTACCTGTCTATCTGCAGTCTTCTCTTCTCTACATCGATGTTCACACAAAAAAAAGGGGGCTAAAGTTACACTCTGCAGATCTCAGTGAGGAGGGTTCTGAGAGCTGATTGGAGGTAACACCAACCCCCTCCCCTTCACACAGCACACAGGAACATAGCTGAGGCTGTCGGATCCCTCCCCTGTCACCTTTTTTCTCTTGGTGTCAGGAAAACCTGTCAGAGAGGATTCATGCTGATAGCAGAGGAATGAAGTGGCAGACAGAAATGACTTTTAGTGCTATTAATTGAGATAAGTACACACTTTAGAGGGATATGCTTTTTTCATATTTCATGTCTGAGGTTTACAACCACTTTACGACCGCCCGCCGCAGATATATTGCGGCAGGCAGCCGCTCCCGGGCAAAAAATATATATATATTTTTTTTTTTTTTTTTTAAAAATTGAAAATGTTTTCTTTTTTTGTTTATAGCACAAAAAAAAAAAAATCACACAGGTGATCAAATACCACCAAAAGAAAGCTCTATTTGTGGGGAAAAAAGAACGTGAATTTTGTTTGGGTACACCTTCGCACAACCGCGCAATTGTCCGTTAAAATAACACTGTGCCGAATCGCAAAATATGGCCTGGTCAGGAAGGGGGCAGAGTTGTAGAATCAGAAGGTTTTTTTTTTTTTTTTTTCCTATCTCAATGCATTCTTTGCATTAGGATTAAAAACCTTCTGGGTGTAGCAGACTCCCTCAGCCCCCCTAATACTTACCTGAGCCCCATCTCTATCCAGCGATGTCCAGGAGTTCCTTGGCTGTCCTGGACTCTCCCTCCTGTTTGGCTGAGACACAGCCATGGCGCTATTGGCTCCTCTCCCCAATTTACCATGCCATTGGTGAGATGACATGGCACCGCAGCCTCTTTACTATGCCAAATAGTGAGATGGTATGGCACTGCAGCCACCTAACCATGCCATATAGTGAGATGGTATGACACTGCATCCACATAACCATCCCATTGATGAGGCGACGTGGTGTTGCAACCATTTTACCATGCTGTTGGTGAGATGATATGGCAATGGCACTGAAGTCAATTTACCATGTCATTGGTGAGATGACATGGCACTGAAGCCAATTTACCATGCTGTTGGTGAGATGACATGGCACTAAAGCCAATTTACCATGCCATTGGTGAGGTGTTATGACACTGAAGCCAATTTACCATGACCTTGGCGAGACTACCTGGTACTGAAGCCAAATTACCATGCCAGAGGTTTCAGCGCCATGTTATCTCAGCAGTGGCATGGTAAATTTGCTTCAGTGCCAGGTCCTCTCACCAATGGCATGGTAATTTGGCTTCAGTGGCTGCATTACTGAATTTCTTTTTCATGTTTGTGTTGAACTGATGTGACAAGCAGGTTTGCTGCTATTTTCAAGGCACTTTAACCACCTTCCGCCCGCGCTATAGCCGAAAGACGGCTACAGCGCGGGCTCTAATTTCCGGGAGGCCGTCTTTATACGGCCTCCCAGTAACAGGCTCCCCGCGCGCTCCCGCTAGCGCGCATCGGGGAAAATCTGTGTCGGCCGTGTCCCTTGGACACAGCCAATCACAGATCGTGGTGAATGGCCAATCACAGCAGCCATTTACCACGTGATCGGACGGTCCAATGAGAGATGATCTCATATGTAAACATATGAGATCATCTCTCATCGCCAGCTCTTCTTCCTCACACAGAGACTGCAGTGTGAGGAAGAGAAGAGCCGATCGGCGGTAAGGGGACACAGAGGAATGTAATCAGGGCACTGATCACCAGTGCCCTGATTACACAGGAGGGGGAAAAAGTCATAACTGCCCGCCATTAGTGCCCCCCATCAGTGCCCATAGTGCTGCCAGTCAGTGCCGATCAGTGCCTGCTCATCTAGGCACTGATGGGCACTGACTAGCAGCACTATGGGCACTTAGTGTGGGCACTGATGGTGCTGCCCATCAGTGCCACCCGTCAGTGTCCATCAGTGCCACCCGTCAGTGTCCATCAGTGCCACCCATCAGTGTCCATCAGTGCCCATAGTGCTGCCAGTCAGTGCCGATCAGTGCCTGCTCATCTAGGCACTGATGGGCACTGACTAGCAGCACTATGGGCACGGAGTGTGGGCACTGATGGTGCTGCCCATCAGTGCCACCCGTCGGTGTCCATCAGTGCCACCCGTCGGTGTCCATCAGTGCCACCCGTCGGTGTCCATCAGTGCCACCCATCAGTGTCCATCAGTGCCGCCTCTCAGTGCCCCCCATCAGTGCCCATAGTGCTGCCAGTCAGTGCCGATCAGTGCCTGCTCATCTAGGCACTGATGGGCACTGACTAGCAGCACTATGGGCACGGAGTGTGGGCACTGATGGTGCTGCCCATCAGTGCCACCCGTCGGTGTCCATCAGTGCCACCCATCAGTGTCCATCAGTGCCGCCTCTCAGTGCTCATCAGTGCCACCTACTATCAGTGCTGCCTATCAGTGCTCATCAGTGCGGCATATTGGTACCTTCTCATCAGTGATACCTCATCAGTGCCCATAAGTGCCACCTCATCAGTGCCCATCAGTGCAGCCTATCAATGCCCATCAGTGCCGCCTCATAAGCGCACATCAGTGAAGGAGAAAAATGTATTTATTTTCAAAATGTACTCACAGAAAATAAATTTTCTGCCATTTTTCTTTTTTTTTGTAAGAAATAAAAAACCCAGAGATGATTAAATACCACCAAAAGAAACCTCTATTTGTGTGAAAAAAATGATAAAAATGTCATATGGGTACAGTGTAGCATGACCGCGCAATTGTCATTCAAAGCGTGTAAGCGCTGAAAGCTGAAAATTGGCCTGGGCAGGAATGGGGTAAAAGTGCCCAGTAGGCAAGTGGTTAACATGGCAGTTACACCAGATTTTCAGTATACCTTCAGAGGAGTGGGGTCATTTGCACACCACAACTGCAAATGTGTGTGGCCTTTCTAGAAAAAAAAGGTAAAACTGTACCTTATTCATCACTGCTGCATTCCATATGTACTTCTGAAGTGTGTTCTTGAAAAAGTATTTAACGCATTTCCTTGACATGCTGTCAACAAGATGTTAATTGGCTCCCCAGGACATGCACAGTGGTGAAGCGTATCTGTTTCAGCACTGTACTTTTCTCCGAATCTGGAGAGCAGATCCTTTGGACATTCCTCCGCTGGCATCTGGTGCAAGTAAAACAAAAGTGTTGGCCGGCCCTTTCTGCGTCACTTTCTCCCCAGAGAGCGGAGGACCTGCTCGGATTCGGAACATTTTGTTCCAGGCATTTTTGCAACTGCTTTTAAACGTCCAAAAGCAGTGAATCCTCAGGGAAAATAAATAATCTTTTGGTTGTTTTAACGAAAGATTCAGACATCTTCATGTCATGTATTGCCAGATCTGTAATAGTAAAGTAAAAATTGCTCCCAAGTTTCTCTTTTTATCGGAAGGAACCACTCTCTAGGACAGCCTTTTTGCAACCAGGGTGCCCAGGTACTCTGGGGCGCCTTGGCAAAATGCCTAAAAAATTGCCAAAAAATTGTTTACAACACGGAGTGTGGATGAAGGCTGCTTTTTTAGTTACACTAAGTTACAGGTTTTCATTGTGCATCATTACAACCCAGTGCTGGGACAAGGTCATCCAGCGTCCAGGGATGCCAAACTGCGCCCCCATCCTTCCATTAGGGTTAGGCTCAAGGTGCCCCCCCATCCCTGCAATAAACCATTGCGCCCATGGCAACCGTCCCTCCTGCCCGCCCCTTGTCCCGGCCCTGTTACAACCTTCTAGCTGCAGGCTTCCGAACAACCAGTGGCATCATTAGTTAAGGAGGATGTCATTCGCCTCCATAGCATCCTTGTTTGAACCTCCCCCGTCCCTCTCCATCAGCGATGGAGAAAAACTGAGGGAGAGAAGAAACATTGGAATACTAGTCAGTACCAGTTTGCAAAAAATAGATTTGCTTTGAAAAAATAAATCACCTCTAATGTTGGATGTCCTGCTTGGACCTGTGGATGTTGCTGCGTTATGTAAAACTATTAGAATAGCTTTTACATTTTAGAATGGGGGACCTTAAGACTTTCCATGATATTTAAAGGGCGCCTTGATTGAAAAAAGGTTGAGAAACACTGTTCTAGAACTTCATTTTCTGAAAACTACAATCATTTTTTAATGAAAGAAGAACTTGCATTTGATGTATATTTCTTACTACCAGAATTGTGCAGGGTTTGAATTTTTTGTTGAAAGTCCCGGTTCACATATATGTGATGCAGGAACCCTGCAAATCCACTGCGGGTTTCCGCATCGCATTCAACTCGCAGGCAGTTCACACTGACATATGCAAATCGCTGGGGGTGTCAATACAAAGTTAATGACCCTCAGATCAGTTTGCATATCGCAGTGCGAACTGTCAGTTCGGACATGAATCGGATCGCATAGGTGTGAACACCCATGGCATGCGATTCTTTGCAGTGTGATCTGAGCCCATTCATTTTGTATAGGCTCAAATCGCAAATGTATCAGAGCTTTTATACAAGTACTTGTGCAAGTGCTTAGTATCGCCATCCGTATCGATGCAACCCTACTGTAAATAATTGCATTTCCTCCAAACACCACTCCATTTTTTAGAATTCTTCCTTCAAAGTCTGCAGGGAAACAAATACTTTTTGTATTTAAGAGATGAAGGGGGGGTATGATACCATGTAAATATACATAAGGGGTCCATATAGTGAACTTGGTGTTGAGTTATGCACTTTAAAGTTATCACAGTGGACAAGGGGTCACCCTTTATGTCTAGAGCAGGGGTCCTCAAACTTTTTAAACAGGGGGCCAGTTCACTGTCCCACAGACACTGTTTGGGGCCGGACTATAGTTTGAAAAAAATATGAACAAATTCCTTTGCAAATATTTTATTTGTAGTGCACAAAAAACAGGAAAAACAATACAATATTTAAAACCATGGCCTCAGGAACTAAATTGCAAGCAGTGCAGACAAGTCCCTGTAAGAACCCCTCAGAGCCGAAGACCTGACCCCCCCCCCCTAACTAGTGAATGACTACAAGTCCCAGCATGAACCCGTGAGATCTAAGGGGTCACATTCTTAAATCTCAGGGGCTCATGCTGGGACTTATAGCCCTTCACTAGTTGGGGGTCTGTCATGTCCTCAGCTTTGAGGGGTTCATGCTGGGACTAGTAGTCCTTCACTTTTGGGGGGGGGTCACATTCTTAGATTTCAGGGGCTCATATTGGGACTTGTCCTTCATTTGTTAGGAGGGGGTGTCACATCCTCAGCTCTGAGGGGTTTATGCTGGAACTTGCAGTCCTTCACTTTTAGGAAGTTCATACCTCCCAAAAGTAATGGACTTCAAGTCCCAGCATGAGATCTAAGGATCAATGCAGCCTCATCAGTGCCCATCAGCGCAGCCTCAGCAGTGTCCATCAATGCAGCTTGATCAGTGCCCATCAATGGAGCCTCACCAGTACCCATCAGTGCCCATCAGCTCAGCCTCATCAGTGCCCATCAATGCAGCCTCACCAGTGCCCATCGCTGTGAGTCCTGCTGGCTGCTGGCCTGTAAGTTCTGCTAGAAGCTAGCCATGGCCTGTGGGTCCTGCTGGCCTGTAGGTCCTGCTGGAAACTGGCCATGGCCTATGGGTCCTGCTGGCCGCTGGCCTGTAGGTTCTGCTGGGAGCTGGCCATGGTCTGTGGGCCACAGGCCATGGGCAGCTCCCAGCAGGACCTACAGGCCAACAGGTCTCAGCTTCCAGCAGGACCCATAGGCCATGGCCAGCTTCCAGCAGGACCCATAGGCCATGGCCAGCTTCCAGCAGGATCCACAGGCTATGGCCAGCACCCAGCAGGACCAACAGGCTATGGCCAGCACCCAGCAGGACCAACAGGCTATAGCCAGCACCCAGCAGGACCAACAAGCTATGGCCAGCACCCAGCAGGACCAACAGGCTATGGCCAGCACCCAGCAGGACCAACAGGCTATGGCCAGCACCCAGCAGGACCAACAGGCTATGGCCAGCACCCAGCAGGACCAACAGGCTATGGCCAGCACCCAGCAGGACCAACAGGCTATGGCCAACACCCAGCAGGACAAACAGGCCAAGGCTAGCAGGACCAACAGACAATGGCCTACTCCCAGCAGGACCCACAGGCCATGACCTGTGATTAATTTGATAGTCAAGTAGCCTCTGACATTAGGCCTCATGCACACTGGGCGTTTTTACAGCTGCTGTTTTTGGGCTTTGTTATACTGTTTTTAGAATGCCCAGTGTGCATTAGGCCTAAATGTTCAAATTACTGAGATTTTCAAATGTTAATAAAACCTGGCACAATTGAACATTTCCAGGTTTTAGTGGAGAAATAATCCAAAAGATGTCTAATTCAGAACCCAATTGGGACCTAGCTAATATTTATACCAAGTAACGTGACCTTGTAGCCATAGCTGGATTTCCCTGTGGGCAAAATACAGGTCACACGAGACTTGGAAGCCAGTGAAGATCAATAAAGAGGCTCTACCTGCTTGGAGTTTACGTTCTCTCCCTGTTCCTATGTGTGTTTCCTCTGGGTACTTTGGTTTCATCCTACACGCTAAAGACTTGCTGGTAGCTTATTTGGCTCCTCCTGTCTAAATTGGCCCTAATATGCATGAATGTGAGATAGGGACCTTTAGGCCCCTTTCAGGTCTGCCTGTCAGTTTTTCAGGCAAACCACATTGGGCTCCATGCACCCCTATGGGCCAACGGATGTCAGCGGGGACATGTCCGCTGACACCCACTGCTATCCAACCCTATCCGCGAAATCCAGATGGATGGTAAACCTGTTTTCCATTCGTCTGGCGGATCTGATGAAATGGACAGGTGGTTCGTTTTCATCCGATCTCGCCATAGAGGAGAACGGGGCTTTGACAGGTCCGTCTGAGCACAGTGAGCAGAGACGGAGCTGTCATCCGCCTGCTCAGTGGGAATCAATGGATCAATCCCCGCTGAGCAAAGCAGAGTCCGCTGGGTGGAATGCCCGTGTGAAAGTACCCTTAGATTGTAAGCTCCATGAGGGCAGAGACTGATGTGAATGTACACTATACAGTATATGTAAAGTTCTGCGCAAATTGACGGCGCTGTAGAAGTACCTGTATTAAATAAATGTATTAAATAAATAAATGAAGTAGCGAAGTCCACATCAGTGATTTCCAGCTTCAGGAGGATCGGCCAGAAATGGTATATAAATAGGTACATTTTTCAAGTTTGACACTTGTAGCTTTGTAAAAAATATAATTCCTAGAATTATTCTTTAATATACCCATACAGCCAAATCTGTATTTAGCTGGAGTCCCTTTTTTATAACTTATATTGGTTTCCAGTTGATGAATTTCTACCAAGGAACGAAGGTAAATGTTTATCCACATGGTGTTTTTAGATGTGTATCAAAATGGAATGCTGGTAATGGTTTATGAGGCATGTAGTAGACTAGATCTGGGTCATTAATTTGTACAATAATGCAACCATTAAATGTCCATGTGATTGTACTTAATGACCTGTAAAGAGGTGTGTTTCTTGTTCTAAAAGTTAAACATAGCTAGGTTTTATTATACATTGTTCTGATTTACATAATAGTTCCAATGCCTTTGACCCATACTTAATGTAATGTGCTGTTTTTTTTTTTTTTTTTGGCTCAAGTTACCCAAAACATTTAATTTCTGTCAAAATGGTGGAGATTCCATGGATGATGGAAGGTGGTGTCCTTGAGACTGCCCTATCCTTGTTCTCCAGTTATTGTCCGGTGCATACTATCAAGTTTACTCTTTCTCTCGAGAAGAGGAGATTAAGGGGGGATATGATCAACATGTACAAGTACATAAGGGGTCCATTTAGTGAACTTGGTGTTGAGTTATTAACTTTAACACAGAGGACAAGGGGGCACTCTTTACGTCAAGAGGAAAAGAGATTTTGTCTCAAAATACGGAAAGGTTTTTTTCACTGTAAGAGCTGTGGAAATGTGGAATAGACTCCATTCAGAGGTGGTTCTGGCCAGCTCAGTAGATTGCTTTAAAAAAGGCCTGGATTATTTCTTGGGTGTACATATAATATACAGGTCCTTCTCAAAAAATTAGCATATTGTGATAAAGTTCATTATTTTCTGTAATGTACTGATAAACATTAGACTTTCATATATTTTAGATTCATTACACACAACTGAAGTAGTGCAAGCCTTTTATTGTTTTAATATTGATGATTTTGGCATACAGCTCATGAAAAACCAAAATTCCTATCTCAAAAAATTAGCATATCATGAAAAGGTTCTCTAAACGAGCTATTAACCTAATCATCTGAAT
Source organism: Pelophylax lessonae (assembly GCF_965119305.1). Classification (NCBI taxonomy): domain Eukaryota; kingdom Metazoa; phylum Chordata; class Amphibia; order Anura; family Ranidae; genus Pelophylax; species Pelophylax lessonae. Next base: position 175,425,108 of record NC_138777.1, on the reverse strand, counting down.
CAACTAATTAACTCTAAACACCTGCAAAAGATTCCTGAGGCTTTTAAAAACTCCCAGCCTGGTTCATTACTCAAAACCGCAATCATGGGTAAGACTGCCGACCTGACTGCTGTCCAGAAGGCCATCATTGACACCCTCAAGCAAGAGGGTAAGACACAGGAAGAAATTTCTGAACGAATAGGCTGTTCCCAGAGTGCTGTATCAAGGCACCTCAGTGGGAAGTCTGTGGGAAGGAAAAAGTGTGGCAGAAAACGCTGCACAATGAGAAGAGGTGACCGGACCCTGAGGAAGATTGTGGAGAAGGACCGATTCCAGACCTTGGGGGACCTGCGGAAGCAGTGAACTGAGTCTGGAGTCGAAACATCTAGAGCCACCGTGTACAGGCGTGTGCAGGAAATGGGCTACGGGTGCCGCATTCCCCAGGTCAAGCCACTTTTGAACCAGAAACAGCGGCAGAAGCGCCTGACCTGGGCTACAGAGAAGCAGCACTGGACTGTTGCTCAGTGGTCCAAAGTACTTTTTTCGGATGAAAGCAAATTTTGCATGTCATTCGGAAATCAAGGTGCCAGAGTCTGGAGGAAGACTGGGGAGAGGGAAATGCCTGAAGTCCAGTGTCAAGTACCCACAGTCAGTGATGGTCTGGGGTGCCATGTCAGCTGCTGGTGTTGGTCCACTGTGTTTTATCAAGGGCAGGGTCAATGCAGCTAGCTATCAGGAGATTTTGGAGCACTTCATGCTTCCATCTGCTGAAAAGCTTTATGGAGATGAAGATTTCATTTTTCAGCACGACCTGGCACCTGCTCACAGTGCCAAAACCACTGGTAAATGGTTTACTGACATGGTATTACTGTGCTCAATTGGCCTGCCAACTCTCCTGACCTGAACCCCATAGAGAATCTGTGGGATGTTGTGAAGAGACAGTTGAGAGACGTAAGACCCAACACTCTGGATGAGCTCAAGGCCGCTATCGAAGCATCCTGGGCCTCCATAACACCTCAGCAGTGTCACAGGCTGATTGCCTCCATGCCACGCCGCATTGAATCGGTAATTTCTGCAAAAGGATTCCCGGCCAAGTATTGAGTGCATAACTGAACATAAATATTTGAAGGTTGACTTTTTTTGTATTAAAAATACTTTTCTTTTATTGGTCGGATGAAATATGCTATTTTTTTGAGATAGGAATTTTGGGTTTTCATGAGCTGTATGCCAAAATCATCAATATTAAAACAATAAAAGGCTTGCACTACTTCAGTTGTGTGTAATGAATCTAAAATATATGAAAGTCTAATGTTTATCAGTACATTACAGAAAATAATGAACTATGCTAATTTTTTGAGAAGGACCTGTAGATGGGTACTAATATTTAAAGGTAAAGTTGATCCAGGGAATATCCAATTGTCTCTCGGCGGGGATCAGGAAGGAATTTTTTTCCTTGCTGTAGCAAATTGGATCATGCTTTGCTGGGGTTTTTTCGCCTTCCTCTGGATCAACTGCGGGTATAGGATTGTGTATATGGGATTGTATGGTTGGGTTTTCTTTTTTGTTTTTTATTGGTTGAGCTAGATGGACTTGTGTCTTTTTTTTTCAACCTGACTAACTATGTTACGATGTTATTGAATTCAGTGGCACTTGAGATTGCCAGGTAATATGTTTTTGTTTGAGGGAGGACCTGAGGTGGTTGGGAAGGGTTGTTTGTCAGCGAGGGGGTGAGAGGAGGTCGATCAGGGCTGTGTGTGCATGGGCCGTGGCCGAGTGTAGGGTAGTCGGATCTGTGAGTGGGGATTGTGAGGCAGCTAGGCAGGGATGTTTATAAATGGGGAGGTGGCAGAGGAATCAAGGTGTATGGGGGAGAGAGAGGGTGATGTGGTCAGGAAATAGGAGCGCAAATAATGAATGTGGAGGCTCCGTTCAGATCCCTCAGCTCCCCTCCTGCATTAAGTTTGTCCCAGACTGTCTCCCTCATGCAGGAGCGTAGCAAGTGGGCATGGGTGTGCCCTTCAGAAGCTGGAAACAAGCAGAAACACAAAATTAATTTCACAACCAGAGGTCAGTGTGCCAGGGCTTAGTGGCTTTTTCAAAGCCCAACTCTTGGATATTGGCAAGCGGAGTTGGGCTTTAAATGGGAAGTCTGGGTAACGCTTAGTGAGCTGCAGTGTTGATAGGGAGCCGGTAGAGTTGCACGATTCTGGATAAAATGAAAAATCGCAATTTTTTTTTTTTTTTTTTGCTTAGAATAAAGATCATGGTTCTCATGATTCTTGGCGTAGCGTCATCTTTTACATTATACAACAAAAATTGGGCTAACTTTACTGTTTAATGAATTTAAAAAAAAAAAAAAACTAAAGTGTATTTTGTCCCAAAAAACATCATTTGAAGAACTTCTGTGCAAATACAGTGTGACATAAAAGATTGCAACGGTCACCATTTTAGTCTCTAGGGTCTCTGCCAAAAAAAAAATATAGAATGTTTGGGGGTTCTAAGTAATTTTCTAGCAAAAATACTGATTTTAACTTGTAAGCAACAAGTGTCAGAAAAAGGCTTAGTCTTTAACCACTTCAGCCCCGGAAGATTTTACCCCCTTCCTGACCAGAGCCTATTTTGAGATTCGGCACTGCGTGATTTTAACTGACAATTGCGCGGTCGTGCGACACTGTACCTACACTAATTTTGCGTCCTTTTTTCCTACAAACAGAGCTTTCTTTTGGTGGTATTTGATCACCTGTGCGATTTTTTTGATCATGCGCTATAAACAAAAAAACAGCGTAAATTTTGCAAAAATAACAATATTTTTCACATTTTTTTCATAAGAAATTCCCCAAAAAAATGTAAAAATCAAAATTTTTTAACATTTTAGGCCAATTTGTTTTATGCTACATATGTTTGGTAAAAAAAAAAATCGCAAAAAGCGTATTTTGATTGGTTTGCGCAAAAGTTATTGCGTTTACTAACTAAGGGAAAGATTTTTGTCATTTTTGTTGTTTTTTTTTTTTTTTTTAAACGAGTAATGGCGGCGATTTGCGTTTTTTTTTTTGCGGGACTGCGACATTGCGATCAGTGCTATACATATGCATTGTTACTGAAAAATGACATTGGCAGTGAAGGGGTTAACTTTTTTGAGAGGGAGGGGTTTAGTGTGTCCCTAGGGGCGTGCTTCTAACTGTGATTGGATGTGGCTTGAGGTGTAAGAACAGAGATCAACGGTCCTACATAGCAGAACCCTGTGATCTCCATTCTTACACAGGGAAGAATGACAGGCAGCTTTGTTTACATTAGCCGCCTGCCTTTCTCCCGCTGTAACGGACAATCACGAGTGCCCGGCGGACATCGGGTCCACTGGGCACACGCGCGGGGGGGGTCTGTGAGCGAGCCGGAGCGCGCCTCCGGCGGCGCTCGCTCCCTAGAGCCTCACAGGCTAGCGACTTAGTCCTACGTCGCTTTGCCTGTGAGGGGCTGACCGCCGCCGTAAATAGTCGTGCAGCGGTCGGCAAGTGGTTAAAGCGGAGTTCCGGGCAGAGAAACGTTTTTTTTTTTAACATACCCCCGGGACAGTCAGGGCTAGCACATTCCACAATGGCTAGCCTCTGATCTGTCCCGGTTCGCACTTACCTTTTAGAAGAAATACTTACTTAGAAGTTTTCTTCCACAGCGTTTCCATCTCGGTTGTGGGCAGCTGAAGCCGGCGCGGTCCTCTTCTCTGTCTTCTTCCGCGTCTTCGTGTCCCAGAATGCGCCGCACCGGCCCCTCTCGTCACTTCCGGTGCGGCGCCGCATTCCTAAACAGCTTCTGGGCATGCCCAGAAGCTGTTTAGCAGGGGAATGCGGCGTCGCCCGGAAATGACGAGCGGGGCCGGTGCGGCGCATTGATTCCTGGGAGCTATGACGTTTAGCTCCCAGGAATCATTGCGAGGCAGGAAGTGACGGGGAGAGCCTCGGCGCTGGAGGAGGAAGCTGTCATAGGTGAGTATTTACGATCGTCAATTACAAGGTGAGTTTTAAAAAAAAAAAAAAAATCTAACTATCCAATTTCTTTTCAGGTTAGGCTGAACTAGCGGACGGGCACAAAAAAAAAATATCGTTTTTGTGCCCGGAACTCCGCTTTAAGAGGTTAAGATGCCCTTACAGACTGAAGTTCATTCCTTTTGATCTAAATGAAAAAAATGATACATTGTAAGGCATTGTGTTTATACACTGAACCAAATTTATAAACACAACACTTTTTTTTGTTTTTGCCCCCATTTTTCATGCGCTGAACTCAAAGATCTAAGGGCTCTTTCACACAGGCTTTCCGTATGTCCGCAAATCATCCTATTTTTTTGCAGATGATTTGCGGACATAATGTAAGTCTATGGCATTGCGGATGTCAGCGGAATACCATCCGCTGACATCCGATTTCCTTCCTTTCAGTTCTGTTCCGTTTTTTCGAACGGAACAGAACCCTATTTTTCCTCCGTTCAAAAAACGGAAAGGAAGGAAAATCGGATGTCAGCGGTGTCATCCGCTGACATCCGCAATCCCCATAGACTTACATTAGGTCCGCATATCATCCGCAAACGGATGGGATGATATGCGGACCTACGGAGCGGATGACAGAAATGTCATTCGCTCCGTGGAAAAAAAAAAAAAAAAAGGACCACAGCGGAGCTCTCACACAGAAAGCCCGTGTGAAAGAGCCCTAAGACTTTTTTTCTAGGTACACAAAAAGCCTATTTCTATCAAATATTGTTCACAAATCTGTCTAAATCTGTGTTTAGTGAGCACTTCTCCTTTGCTGAGATAATCCATCCACCTCACAGGTGTGGCATATCAAGATGCTGATTAGACAGCATGATTATTGCACAGGTGTGCCTTAGGCTGGCCACAGTAAAAGGCCACTCTAAAATGTGCAGTTTTACTGTATCTAGTTTGACCATTTGCCTCACGCAGTGCAACACATCTCCTTTGCATAGTTGATCAGGTTGTTGATTGTGGCCTGTGGAATGTTGGTCCACTCCTCTTCAATGGCTGTACGAAGTTGCTGGATATTAGCAGGACTTGGAACCCGCTGTGGTATACGCTGATCTAGAGCATCCCAAACATGCTCAATGGGTGACATGTCCGGTGAGTATGCTGGCCATGCAAGAACTGGGATGTGTTCAGCTTCCAGGAATTGTGTACAGATCCTTGCAACATGGGGCCATGCATTATCATGCTGCAACATGAGGTGATGGTCGTGGATGAATGGCACAACAATGGACCTCGGGATCTCGTCACGGTATCTCTGCATTCAAAATGCCATCAATAAAATGCACCTGTGTTTGTTGTACATAACATAAGCCTGCCCATACCATACCCCACCGCCCCAGTGGGCCACTCAATCCACAACCTTGACATCAGCAAACCGCTCACCTACACGACGCCATACACGCTGTCTTCCATTTGTTGAGTACAGTGAAAACCCAGGATTCATCCGTGAAGAGAACACCTCTCCAAAGACTCCATTGAATGTGAGCATTTTTCCACTCAAGTTGGTTATGATGATGATCTGCAGTCAGGTCGAGACCCCGATGAGGATGACGAGCATGCAGATGAACCACTTGCATAGACATTCATTATATGAAGTCCGTGCAAGTCGCGCCGAAGTCGCGGTGCACGGGACTTCACAAGTCGCCCCCGAAGTAGTACAGAGTTGTGCCGCTGCAGTGTGAATGCGGGCTTAGGATCGTGAGAGGGGGTTAATCGAGATCACAATTTTTTAACGATTAATTGTGCAGCTGTAGGAGCCGGGGATGTAAGCTGCATGGACCAGCCAGGGAGGATGCTATAAAACTGTACGCTGGGGATTCTCAGCATTTCAAAGCAACCAGTCTCCGTGTCTCTCCACACCAGTCATAGTGTCACTATAAGGACCAGGGCTGGTGCAGTTGGGAGGTGAGCTACAAGAATCGTTAGTGTTTCTAAACCCAGGAGCCTGCATTCACTATATCTGGTCTCACAGTACACAGAACATGGAAATGAAATTACTTTAGTAAATATAAACTGCTAAAATACCTTTTCTCATAAGTAGCATATATCAGTCTTGTGACAGGATCCTATCAGTGTCTATGTTAACCACTTCCCACCGTCCTTGGGTTTCAGTGATTATACTGGGATGATGGCTGCACTTACAGGCATCATCCCAGTACCATTATTTTCAGCCGGCGATTCTGTAGAAGGCAGAAAGGATCTCAGTGGCTAATTAGCCACTCAATCACTTCTGCAGGTGGCGAAAGGGAGTCAAACCCCCCCTCCCGCTGCCGTCTCTCCTGGACTCCCCAGTCCCATCGTGGAGGCCGGGAGCGATGCGGCTGCCTGGGACAGAGAGAGAGAGAGAGGAACTGACGTAGTTTCCCTCTCTCTGTAGCCCTGGAAACCGGGAGCGACGCATATTCATCGCTTCCGGTTCCGCCCCTTTGTTTACCTGGCCACAAGCGGCCAGAGAAGATCGGTCAGATTGGCTGCATGGGGGGCCAGAGGAGAAATTTGAGGTTTAAGAGGACCTTTCACTGCCCATGCCATCACAAGGGATGTTGTTCATCCCTTGTGATAGCAATAAAGTTTGTACAAAAAAAATTAAAAGTTTTTGTATAAAATAATAATAAAATAAATTTAAAGCGCCACTGTCCCACCGTGCTTACATGCAAATGCGAACGCATACGTTACTCCCACACGTATATTTAAACCATGATGTGAGGTATTGTCGCGAACGTCAGAGCGTGAGCAATAATTCTAGCACCAGACCTCCTGTGCCACTCTAAACTGGTAACCTGTAAAGGCATTTAAAGCGTCGCCTATGGAGAATTTAAAGAACCGTAGTTGGCCGCCATTCCATGGGCAGATGCAATTTTTAAAGCGTGACATGTTGGGTATCTATTTACTCGATGTAACCTAATCTTTCACAATATAAAAAAAAATTTGGCTAACTTTAGTATTTTTTTTTTTTATTCATGAATATGTTTTTCTTACAAAAAAATTGTGTTTGAAAAACCGCTGCGCGAATACCGTGTGACATAAATATTGCAACACAAACCACTTTATTCTATAGGGTCTCTGCTAAAAAAAAAAAAATATAATCTTTGGGGGTTTTATTAGTATTTTTCTAGCAAAAACAAAAAAGTGGATTTTTACATATGGGAGCGAAGTGTCAGAATAGGCTTAAGAAGGAGGTGGTTAAAACTTGTAGGAGTTTTCATGGTACTCTGACTGTCCTATAAGGGTGCAGGACCCCTGACTCTCTATCTGGACAGTGCTTATTGGTCCTGTGCTGATCACATGCACTCTCTAGCAATACACACCAAACTGAGCACGTGCAACCTGTCCCTTATTCTCTGTTCTATCAGGAGATGGATTGGAGACAGTGAAAGTAGGAAGGGGGGGGGGGGTCAGAGAGACAGGATCAAACAGCCTTTAGACAGAGGAATAACCCCTTAGGTTCCACAGTGAGTATAACAAGCATGCTTTACTGCGTATACAGACTGATTTTACTGTTGTGGGTTTAGTAACACTTTAACCATTCAAGGACCAGAAGATTTTACCCCCTTAATGACCAGGCCGTTTTTTGCAATACGGCACTGTGTTATTTTAACTGACAACTGCGTGGTCATGCGACGCTGTACCCAAATGAAATTGATGTCCTTTTTTTCCCCACAAATAGAGCTTTCTTTTGGTGGTATTTGATCCTCTGCGGTTTTATTTACAGTAATCCGTGCAAAAAATATGCACTGTTACTGTACTGACACTGACAGGGAAGGGGTTAACACCAGGGGCCATGAAAGGGTTAAATGTGTGGCTTGGGGATGCTTTCTAGCTGTGTGGGGGATTTACTTACTGGATGAGCACAGAGACCTGTGTTCCTAAAAGGAGGAACACCGGATTCCTGTGTTCATCACTGACAGAACATGGGTCTGCCTTGTTTACATTAGCAGACCGCCGTTCTGTCTCCGTGGGGAGTGATTAAGGGTGCCTGGAGGACATCGCATCTGCCAGACCCGCTGATTGGCTCCCCCCCAGGCGGCGTGCCCCCACTATCTGCTACGCGAAACGATGTACGGGGATGTCGTTTCACGTAACAGAGCCAACCTGCCGCAGTATAACTATGGCGGCTGGTTGGTAAGTGGCTAAGGAACAGGCATGAAATTTGAAGACTGCAGCCTGGTTTCTGGTTACATTCATCCTGAAGTTTAAAGGGTGGATGATTGATCAGGGTCTAGATATTGACGTTGCTAGGGACCAGGCAGGCTCTTTAGAAGGAGGGAACCATGACTCCACTTGAGGCAGAATCCCCTACTGGCAAAACTTTTTTTTTTTTTTTTTTTTTTCCTTTATTTATTGAGGATGATCACGCCATTGATCCATTTGTTTTTTTAAGTACCTATAAAGTATTGCATATCATTTGCTTTGGATCGATATCAAACCCTCTTCTTTCAGTACTGCACTTCTCTCCATTTATTTCAATTGTTCATATCCTACATGCTGTCCAATAGTTGCATAAGAGCGCAAACATTGATTCTGTTATGTAATATTTAGTCTTTGTGAATACACAGCTGTCTGGACGAATTATATGGGAGCTGTCATCAATAAATCAGTTACAGGGTCAGAGGTCATCTGAGAGTTTCTGGCCTGTTAATACTGGAGCTCAAACACTTTGAGTGTGCAAATTGGGCAGCAACAGTGAGACCTCAAGTGACCTCAGACCCTTTTCCTAGTCCAACTTTAAACTGGAATGTCAAAGTAGACATAAAAAACCACCTAAGTAATTGGGCAGTCATAATAATGACTGCATTTTCAGATTCCTGCTTAAGCCAAACCTGTTTCTCTTTAAGAGAATGTTCTTTGGAAACAATTGTGGTGTCCTTATGGTGACGGTAAACAAATCCAGGATGATTGGACAAAGATGTTTTCTGAAAAATTTAGGAACATTCACAGAAATGTTGGACGTCGGTAATCAACACCTCCAACTGCACACTAATTAGCTGTGATAATGTGTATTATATGATTCTTGATTTCCCAACCTTCTCCAGTTTCGGCCAAGTGACTTTTCAGTAAATTGCAAGTCTCTGCTACTTATCTGGCTGCCCAAAACTCGATTCTGGCAGGGGAAACATATGTTAATATTCTTCAACATGTAGAACCCAGAATCTCCCATTTCATTTCAAGTTTTAATAGGGAATATTACAATTTTTCACTCGCAGTGAGCCCTAGAGGCTTAGATGGTAAGTGGAAACTTGGTAACTTATTTGGCAAGCAGATGTTTTCAAGCTGCAATTTAGATTTGAACAACACCAAGCTAGCTAGTCATATTCCATCGACTTTTGGTGACTGTGTATAATTTACTAAACAGTCAATGCTGCCTTTTCTCTTGGGACCCAATGGTTTTTGGATTTAGAAAGGCACATGAAATCCAAATTTTGTTATGATGGTAACACTAGAACCAGGGGCGGACTGGGCCGGGGGGGGCGGGAGGCAATTGCCCTCCTGGCCGCTCTGACTCCCCCCAAAAAGGGCCGCTTGCTCCGCACTGCAGACAGGCATCACACCCGCCGGCCGCCGCTACACTGTGTTGTACTTGCAGAGCTGCAGCGCAGCGGAGCGGTACGAGTATACACTACAGTGTGTGTGCTCCTGCACCCAGCCGAACACATTCACTTCCTTGTTAGGCGGGGCGATCTCTGCCTGACACTCTGCCTGACAGGAGCTTGCTATTCCCGGCCCGGCGTGATGTCATTTAGAAGCCGGGAGGCGGGAAGAAAGAGCAGAGGAGAGTGCTGCTGCTAAGATCTGCGTCCTGCGAGGAGCCAGTGAAGCCCTGTGCAACAGCGCAAGTGAGTTTGAAGAGGCTGACACTGTACACTTTACCTAAGACACAGCGAACTGGCTGGGTAATTTACAATGCGGCTTGTAATATGCAGCATGGAGGGGGTTAATGTACTGCTACTGGCCACTGATGCATTAGTGACCAGTGGCAGTTAATTAACCCCTTTGTGCTGCATTAGTTGCAGTGGCACCAGTGTCAGTGTTAACCCCTGTATGGTGCAGCATGAAATGGTTTATAAACACTGACACTGGGGCCACTAATGCAGCACAAAGGGTTTACATAATAACTGCCACTGGTTGCTAATGCATCAGTGGCCAGTGGTGTATTTTATTTTTGTGCTGCCCTAGGCAAGTCTAAAATCGGGCACCCCCCACCATCTACATTTGTCACACCCCAGCCGCAGTATATTGTTCTTGTCTCTGGGTCTGATGAGGAAGCTACAGCTGTTCACAGACTAGTGAATGGCTGCGGCTTCCTCATCAGACCCTAAAAAAGGGGGGGGGCAGAGGATGGGGTCAGCAGGGCAGAGGATGTGGCGGCACTGGTGGCCACTGATCAGGAGCAATGATGAAGCTGCAATGATATGCGACACTGATGGGCACTAATAGGCAGCACTGAAGGGCACTGATTGGGGGCACTGAAAGGCTGCACTGATGAGGCTGAGCTAATGGGCACTGGTGAGGTTGCATTGATGGGCACTGATCAGGCTGCATTAATGAGCACGAATGAGGCTGCAGTGATGGGCACTGGTGATATTGCATTGATAGGCTCTGATGAGGCTGCACTGATGAGGCTGAGCTGATGGGCAATGGTGAGGCTGCATTGATGGGCACTGGTCAGGCTGCATTGGTGGACACTGGTGAGGTTGCATTGATGGGCCCTGATGAGGCTGCATTGATGGGCACTGGTGAGGCTGCATTGATGGGCACTGGTGAGGCTGCATTGATGGGCACTGGTGAGGCTACATTGATGGGCACTAGTGAGGCTGCATTGATGGGCACAAATCAGGCTGCATCGATGGACACTGGTGCTGCTGCATTGATGGGCACTGATCAGACTGCATTGATGGGCACTGGTGATGCTGCATTAATGGGCACTGGTGATGCTGCATTAATGGGCACTGATCAGGTTGCATTGATGGCCACTGGTGCAGCTGCATTTATGGGCACTGGTGAGGCTAAGCTGATGGGCACTGGTGAGGCTAAGCTGATGGGCACTGGTGAGGCTAAGCTGATGGGCACTGGTGAGGCTAAGCTGATGGGCACTGGTGAGGCTAAGCTGATGGGCACTGGTGAGGCTAAGCTGATAGGTACTGATCAGGCTGCATTGATGGGCACTGATCAGGCTGCACTGATGGACACTGGTGACACTGCATTGATGGACAATGATCAGGCTGCATTGGTGGACACTGGTGAGGCTGCATTGCTGGGCACTGATGAGGCTGAGCTGATGGGCACTGGTGAGACTGCATTGATGGGCACTGGTGAGGATGCATTGATGGGCACTGGTGAGGATGCATTGATGGGCACTGATCAGGATGCATTGATGGACACTGGTGAGGCTGCATTGATGGGCACTGATCAGGCTGAGCTGATGAGCACTAGTGAGGCTGCATTGATGGGCACTTATCAGGCTGCATTGGTGGACACTGGTGAGGCTGCATTGATGGGCACCGGTGAGGCTACATTGATGGGCACTGATGAGGTTGCACTGGTGAGCCTGCAATGATGCATTATTTTTGTTAAACCTCCTTGTTTGCCATTAACATTAAATTATGTTACCCCAATGTATCATATTTATCTTGCATCATAACACCAATATCTATTATAAAACCAGGTGGGCATGGATGGTGAGCTGATTCGGTGGTTCAGTGGGCCACTTGACTGGACTTGCCCCCCAGGCCTCAGGCTGCCAGCCCTCCCCTGACTAGAACAGTTTTAAGAAAAGATTTGAAAAACAATTATATTGGAGATTAAAGTGGGAATAATCAAATACTGTATGTATGTTTGTATATGGCTGATGTTTAGGAATGTCAAGGGATTCTTTCTCACCAAATCATGTTGCAACTTTGGCCAAGACGTAGGCCAGGGATTCACAGAGAAACTTCTAAAGTGGGAGAATAGGACACTTTTTGCGATTTTAGAAGAAAGTTTGACACAAGACATAACTGATATTTTACAAGTAATATAGATGTAAAGTCTAACACCAAGACTCCATTTACACCTGAACGTATCATTTTCAGGCTTTTTTTTGCAGGTGTTTGGCAGGCATTGACCTCTAACAAAAACGCCTGTAATCTGCCAAAAAAGAAGCTCATGTACTTTTTTGAGCTTCAAGCGACAAAACGCTCATGTGAACAGGGACCATTGAAATAAATGGGATTTTGATTTTTGGGCGTTTTTACGAGCTGAAAAACGCTCAGGTATGAACAGGGCTTAACCATTCTTAAAATTGTTCCCTTTCACGCACCTATCCTGTATACCCTGTATAAAAAAAGATCTGTATACTTACCTTTTTTAAACATGCTCTGGCTTGGTCATGTGATCCTGAAAACCATTAAATATACATTTTTAAATTCATATAATTCATTACATATGTAAACTGATTTTTCTGCCAAAGGATGTTATTAATGCGTCTTGTGATCCACAAAACCCAGCCAGGTCCCCGCACATTTTCACATTCAATGCGTTTCACAAGTGAAAGCCTACTTCTTCAGAAACGATGAACATTTTCAATTTGCCCGAAATAATATCGGAAAGTGCAGATGTTAAAACCAAATTGGAGAAGACACCCTCATTAATAAACATGCCCAGTTGCTAGGAAGTAAGCCAAAAAAGAGGAGGGACAGCCCTCAATGCCAAAGCAGGACTTCAGTAAGCAGCATATAATAGGATATAATAAGATGGAGTGAAGGAAATGCACAATGGGCGCTTCAGATGTGCAGAACTCACCCAGCGCTCAAATTATATAAGAGATGCAATTATACAAAAAGAACCCTGAATGTATGGGTCGCAGCTGCTGCTACAGTATATAATAAAGAGTAAATAACGGTGTAGTAGAAAAATCTCAACATATAGATAAGCCCACAACACTAGCAGCGCTAATAAGCATACACAATACAATGCTTAAACAACACCAAATGTCAATCCTGCAAGGAAGGAATGAAATAGAGTCTCTGGTTTATATCTATTCAAAATCCAGTAAGGCTTAGTCCAAACATAGGGAAGGGTGTGAAGGATCTCTCAATCATCCACTAGGTCTCCACCAACCACCGGTGCTCCCCCCTCTCTCTGGACACTCACCAGATACTAGATCAAAACTCTCCCTTAGACAATAAACCGATCCTCGGATGATGTATCTCCAAGCTCTTTGGATCCAAATTCCATATGACATTTAGTAGCCTTCAGAAAGTATTCCATTCACCATATCATGCAAATAAATAGAGTGGGGGCACATAGCGTAATTCCGCAACACTTTAATACAGTAAAACAAAACACACTCGCCCCACTCCTCTCCAGGTTCTACTTACAAGAAAAAGCTGAAATGAAGGCATTTAGCAAAGTCATGCACTCCCTATGACCACCGCTGTTACTGTCCCGTATCCACCAGGTACATGTAGTGTGGCCAAGTGTGGCATCAATAGGCGACCGCGCACACACGCACTGACGCGTTTCGTTGTAAAGGACTTCCACCCAGGGTGGGTTTATTGTCTAAGGGAGAGTTTTGATCTAGTATCTGGTGAGTGTCCAGAGAGAGGGGGGAGCACCGGTGGTTGGTGGAGACCTAGTGGATGATTGAGAGATCCTTCACACCCTTCCCTATGTTTGGACTAAGCCTTACTGGATTTTGAATAGATATAAACCAGAGACTCTATTTCATTCCTTCCTTGCAGGATTGACATTTGATGTTGTATAAGCATAGTATTGTGTATGCTTATTAGCGCTGCTAGTGTTGTGGGCTTATCTATATGTTGAGATTTTTCTACTACACCGTTGTTATATAATAGGATATGGTCCCACTTTCCATTACGCATTCATCTATCAGAAAAAGCTCTGCATATCATCATGTATGGCCCCCAGTGTCATTTCTTCCTAATCACACTGCTCAGGGTGTCCTTTCATACTGATCCTTGTCACTGATCACAAGGCCCACCTCCTTCAGCTCACTGATCACACAGCTCCCGGTGTCCTTTCCTGCTGCTTCTGCTTACTGTTCACACGGCCCCTGGTGTTCTCTGCCCCTGCTTCCGCTCTCTGAGAGCCCAGCCCTCAATGTCCTGTTCAATTTTCACAAAGCCCCTGGGGTCTTTCCTCCTGATCTCACTTGTTGATCACAGGGCCCCCTAGCAGCCTCTCCTTCCGCTCACTGATCGCACGGCCTCTGGCATCTTCTCCTGCTCTCTCTCTTGCTCATCACCTGGCCCTCTGTGTCTGCTCCTCCTACCCACTCTCTGGTTACACAGCCTCCTGCATCCTTGCCTCCAGCTCCCACATCCCCCCTAATCAAACAGCCTCTGACGTTCTCCTCTTCCACTTATTGGTCACATGGCCTCCAGCGTCCTCCCCTCCCTGCTTTTTATCATCTGGCCTCTGGCCCTGGCATCCTCTATTCCTGTTCGCTGGTCACACAGCCCCCTGCATCCACTGCTCACTGATCACATGGTCCTGAGCATCTTCTCTTCTTGGTCCCGATCACTTATTTCATGGCCCTCTATATCCTCAGTACTTGCAGTGCCTCCAGGTCACCTTACCCCAGTACTCACAGTCCCTCGAAACACATACAGTCTAGCGATCCTTCACCCGCTCTGGCAATCCTCTCACACAACACCTCCCAGCTCACTCCTGAGATGGTCCCCGATTCACACCAATGTCACTCTAGTTTGTCTGTTTCCCAATCAGCTTGTGGCAGTTCAGCCCACTCTCACTGTGTCCAGAACCCATTTGGCCTGGGGTTGATAAAATCTGGTGCAGCTCTGCATAGAAACCAATCTCAGCTTTTTTTATTTTATTTTTCCAAAGCCTTATTGAACAAGCTGAAGTTAGAAGCTGATTGGCTACCATGCATAACTGCACCATATTTTGCACTCTTTAGTTTTAGTAAATCAACCCCACTGTGTCTTTTAACTAATCTTTGGTTCTTCTGCATGTAGTTCTTCGTTTCTCTACCTAGTCTTCATGTTTCCCTAAGGACCACCTACAAGGTTCCTAGTAGGAATGTACCAATCCGATATTCGGATCAGATATCGGCGCCGATATGGCCACTTTAGATGGATCGGGGGTTGGTAACATTGGCCGATCCACTGGCCGATCCGGTTTTTGCTTGGTAACGGCTCAGCCATCCCTTACTATGTGCAGTAGTAGTATGGGATGGGAGCCGCTACTTTCTGTATAGGTCCGGCCCACAGGCAGAGTGATATCAGATGCACTCCACCTGTGAATGGAGGAGCCGTACACATGAAGCAGCGGCTTTGCTCTGTACTGCAGCTGCTTGCTTTATGTGTAGCTCCGGATCGGTATCGGCGATTTCACCACGCCAGATATCGGTATCGGGTCCAAAAAAGTCGGATCAGTGCATCCCTAGTTCCTAGGAACAATAAAGCTGCCATGTAACGCCAAGAAAAAAAGCAAAAACAAAAAAAAAACATGATTATATAGAACACATTGATTATTCCAGTCCTCCTCGCCTTTAAAAAAAAAATATTGAAAATTAATAAGGTCTTAGTACTAATCCGCTCAAAGAAAATTGGAAACTAATTTGAAATTTCATCTTCATTTTTTTGATTTCTCTTATTTTCTGTCACACAGATCTCAAGTTACATCTTCAGAGCACAGACTATGGCACGTTTCTGGCCAATGAAGCCTCACCGCTTGCTGTGTCAGTCATTGATGACAAACTGAAGGAGAAGATGGTTGTGGAGTTTAGACACATGAGGAACCAATCGTATGAACCACTCGCCAGCTTCATGGATTTCATTACGTAAGCAGAGAGCAAAGTTTTTTACTCAGGCCAACACTTGACCCCATATAATCATGTTGTTGTGCATTTTTTGTATTGTTACTGAGCACCCATTCATATTAATTGGTATTTTAGATTATTAAAGCCCTGCTCCAGCCGTGCCCTACTTTAGTTGTGGACAGAGTGGAAAAGGGATTTGCTGTCTTTGTTCTCTTTGAGATTTCTCCTTCTGACGGAACAGGAAGTGATAGGAAATCTATTCTATGGGCACAGACTACAACAAAACACTTTTTTTTAGTTAAAATGAGGATGTATTACAACCTCTGCCAGATTGTGCCAATGATGTCGCTTCCCTAATTTCTTTCTGATGTCACAGGAAGTGAGATGAAAAACCACAGTGGTGTCGTAGACTGCAATAAAAACTGGAAAAAAGTATTCACTGTTCCCATGTCTGTCTGAAAAAGAAAAAAAAAGTTTTGGCTGGGGTTGTTTTAAACAACTCCTTTATATATATATATATATATATATATATATATATATATATATATATATATATACACTGCTTAAAAAATATTTAAAGGAACACTTTTTAATCAGAGTATAGCATCAAGCCAATTAAACTCCTGGGATATCGTCCTGGTCAGTTAGGTAGCAGAGGGGATTGTTTATCAGTTTTCAGCTGCTTTGGTTGTAAGGAAAGTAACAATAGGTGCACTAAATGGGCAACAAAAAGACCACCTCTAAAACAGGAATGGTTTTACAGGTATAGGCCTTTGCCATTTTTTTCCTACTCCTCTTTTCTGACTGTTTTTCACTAGTTTTGCATTTGGCTAGGGTCAGTGTCACTACTGGTAGCATGAGGTGATACCTGGACCCTATAGAAGTTGCAAAGGCAGTCCCACTCATCCAGGATGGCACATGAATGCGTGCCATTGCCAGAAGAAGATTAGCTGTGTCTCCCAGCACAGTCCCAAGAGCATGAAGAAGATTCTAGGAGAGCTAGACAGGATTGTAGAAGGTCCTTAGCCCATCAGCTGGACCGTTATCTGCTACTTTGTGCAAGGAAGAACAGGATGAGCACTGCCAGAGCCCTACAAAATGACCCCAGCAGGCCACTGGTGTAAATGTCTCTGACCAAACAATCAAACAAATGAGGAAGTTTGGGACTTTGAATGAGGTGCGTAGCTCACAGATGGTATATGATGCATATGAACATAGTATTAATCCATATACAGAAAAATACTATAAAAACAAGTGTTTTATTTCATAACTTAATCGGCAGATTGTATAGATAGCATATCATGATTGCATCTATTCATCTGGTAAATACATACATCAGAGATATAATTGTAGCCATAGCACACTACCATGGGAATATAAAATTAGAAGTGGATTGCGTATAAGATCACAATAGGATATTGATATATAGTGGGCAATAGTGAATATAATAAAAAAATCTGAACGCATAATTACAACATAAAATTGCGTCCTAGGGTGCTTGACACGTTTTATGGAATTGCTCCACTTCCTCAGGAGCAGACGCAATCTGTAAATAAAACCAATTGAGATATTAGGACATTATTATTAGTGCTAAGGACTGGGGCTGTCTGGAAATGTCTCCACCGGGAACTGTGGGAGTGATACCCGTCAATGTAAGATATATAAAAGCGAGGACTGCAGGAAAAAGGCAAATTTTCATTGTGGGCTCAGTGGTAGCTCGACCAGCAGACCAAAGAAGATGATTCTTGTGCTGTACAAGAAAATACTTTCTTGTACACTCTCAGTGGACACTTGGCACCAAATATAGGGATGGAGGTGCAAGTTTACATGTGCCTCTTTTAACCACTTAAGGACCAGGCCTCTTTCTGACACTTGTTTTTACAAGTTAAAATCAGTATTTTTTGTTTGAAAATTACTTGGAACTTCCAAACATTATATATATATATATATATATATATATATATATATATATATATATTTTTTTTTAGCAGAGACCCTAGAGAATAAAATACAATATTTTGTCACACTGTATTTGGGCAGCGGTCTTACAAAGCAATTTGTTTGAAAAAAATACACTTTTTCTAATTAAAAATAAGAAAACCGTGAAGTTAGCACAATTTTTTTCTATAATGTGAAAGATACTGTTACACCGAGTAAATAGATACTCAACATGTCATGCTTCAAAATTGCCATGCTCGTGGAATGGTGACAAAGATTGGTTCTTAATCCCCATAGGCAACACTCTAGAAATTTCTACTGGTTACCAGTTTAAAGTTACAGAGGAGGTCCAGGGGTAGAATTATTGCTCTCGCTTGAACATTTGCGGCAATACCTCACGTGTGTGGGTTTGAACATCGTTTACATATGTGGGTGGGACTTGCGTATATGTTTGCTTCTGCCCGCGAGCTCGGAGGGACGGGGCGCTTTAAATTTTTTTTTTTCTTTTACCTTTTTATTTATTTATTTTTACACTGTCCCTTTTTAAACATTTTTTTTTTACCACTTTATTCCTATTACAATGAATGTAAACGTCCCTTGTATTGGAAATAAGCAAGATATGTCCTCTTTAATGTGAGATCTGGGGTCAAAAAGACCTCTGATCTAACATCTACACCAAAAACAAAACAAAAAAATTAAATTTTTTAGCAAGAAAAAAAATGGTCCCTTTAACCACTTAAGCCCCGGAGGATTTGGCTGCTAAAGGACCAGACCCCTTTTTTCAACTTGGCACTTCGTGACTTTAACTGATAATTGCTCGGTCATGCAATGCTGTACCTAAACGAAATTTACGTCCTTTTTTTCCCACAAACAGAGCTTTCTTTTGGTGGCATTTGATCACCTCTGCGCTTTTTATTTTTTGCGATATTAATAAAAAAAGAGCGAAAATTTTGCAAAAAAATGACATTTTCAACTTTGTCTTTTAAAAAATATCCAATATACTCAATTTATGTCATTTTTTTTGGCCAAAATATATTTAGCTACATGTCTTTGACAAAAAAAAAATCAATGAGCGTATTTTTATTGGTTTGCGCAAAAGTTATAGCGTCTACAAACTATGGTGTAAATACTGAAATTTACGAAGCTTTAATTTCTGACTGCCTATCTCATTTCATGAAGTGCTAAAATGGCGGGGCAGTACAAAACCCCCCCAAACTACCACTTTTTGGAAAGTAGACATCCTAAGGAATGTTCTGAGAGGCATGTTGAGCTCATTGAATATTTTATTTTTTTGTCACAGGTGTTTGAAAAATGACTAAAAAAATTTTTTTTTTTTTTTTTACACAAAGTTGTCATTGAAATGATATATTGCTCACACATGCCATGGGTATATGTGTAATTACACCCCAAAATATATTCTGCTGCTTCTCCTGAGTACAGGGATACCACATATGTGAGACTTTTTGGGAGCGTAGCTGTGTACGGGAGCCGGAAAACAAATCACCACCATCAGAATTTCAAAGGGCGTACATTTTTCATTGCATTTTCTCACTACCTATAACGGTTTAGGAGGCCCTGAAATGTCAAGATACCACAAAACCCCCCCAAATGACCCCATTTTGGAAAGTAGACACCCCAAGCTGTTTGCTGAGAGGCATGGTGAGTCCATGGAATATTTTATATTTTGCCACAAGTTTCGGGAAAATTACAATTTTTTTTTTTAATTTTTTTTTTTTACACAACGTTGTCACTAAAAGATAAATTTCTCACACATGACATGGGTATATGTGGAATGACACCCCAAAATACATTCTGCCGCTTCTCCTGAGTATGGGGATGCCCCATGTGTGAGACTTTTTGGGAGCCTAGCTGTGTACAGGACCGCGAAAACCAATCAACACTCTCAGGTTTTCTAATGGCGTAATTGTTCATGTCACCTCTGCACTACCTGTCGCAGTTTCGGAGGCCCTAAAATTCCAAGATAGCACAAAACCCCCCCAAATGACCCCATTTTGGAAAGTAGACACCCCAAGCTATTTGCCGAGAGGCATGGTGAGTCCATGGAATATTTTATATTTTGCCACAAGTTCCGGGAAATATATATATATATATATTTTTTTTTTTTTTTTTACACAAAGCTGTCAGTAAATGATATATTGCTCACACATGCCATGGGTATATGTGAAATGACACCCCAAAATACATTCTGCTGCTTCTCCTGAGTACAGGGATACCCCATGTGTGAGACTTTTTTGCAGTCTAGCCGAGTACAGGACCCCGAAAACCAACCTCCACTTTCAGGCTTTCCAAGGGCGTAAATTGTTGATTTCACTCCTGACTACCAATCACAGTTTCGGAGGCCCTAAAATTCCAAGATAGCACAAAACCCCCCCAAATGACCCCATTTTGGAAAGTAGACACCCCAAGCTGTTTGCTGAGAGGCATGGTGAGTCCATGGAATATTTTATATTTTGCCACAAGTTCCGGGAAATATATATATATATATATATATTTTTTTTTTTTTTTACACAAAGCTGTCAGTAAATGATATATTGCTCACACATGCCATGTGTATATGTGAAATGACACCCCAAAATACATTCTGCTGCTTCTCCTGAGTACAGGGATACCCCATGTGTGAGACTTTTTTGCAGTCTAGCCGAGTACAGGACCCCGAAAACCAACCTCCACTTTCAGGCTTTCCAAGGGCGTAAATTGTTGATTTCACTCCTGACTACCAATCACAGTTTCGGAGGCCCTAAAATTCCAAGATAGCACAAAACCCCCCCAAATGACCCCATTTTGGAAAGTAGACACCCCAAGCTGTTTGCTGAGAGGCATGGTGAGTCCATGGAATATTTTATATTTTGCCACAAGTTCCGGGAAATATATATATATATATATATATTTTTTTTTTTTTTACACAAAGCTGTCAGTAAATGATATATTGCTCACACATGCCATGTGTATATGTGAAATGACACCCCAAAATACATTCTGCTGCTTCTCCTGAGTACAGGGATACCCCATGTGTGAGACTTTTTTGCAGTCTAGCCGAGTACAGGACCCCGAAAACCAACCTCCACTTTCAGGCTTTCCAAAGGCGTAAATTGTTGATTTCACTCCTGACTACCTATCACAGTTTCGGAGGCCCTAAAATTCCAAGATAGCACAAAACCCCCCCAAATGACCCCATTTTGGAAAGTAGACACCCCAAGCTGTTTGCTGAGAGGCATGGTGAGTCCATGGAATATTTTATATTTTGCCACAAGTTCCGGGAAATATATATATATATATATATTTATTTTTTTTTTACACAAAGCTGTCAGTAAATGATATATTGCTCACACATGCCATGGGTATATGTGAAATGACACCCCAAAATACATTCTGCTGCTTCTCCTGAGTACAGGGATACCCCATGTGTGAGACTTTTTTGCAGTCTAGCCGAGTACAGGACCCCGAAAACCAACCTCCACTTTCAGGCTTTCCAAGGGCGTAAATTGTTGATTTCACTCCTGACTACCTATCACAGTTTCGGAGGCCCTAAAATTCCAAGATAGCACAAAACCCCCCCAAATGACCCCATTTTGGAAAGTAGACACCCTGAGCTATTTGCAGAGAGGCATGTTGAGTGTTTTGCAGATCTCACTTTTTGTCACAAAGTTTTGGAAATTGAAAAAAGAGGAAAAAAAATGCATTTTCCTGTTTTTTCTTCATTTTCCAAAAAAAATGAGAGCTGCAAAATACTCACCATGCCTCTCAGCAAATAGATTGGAGTGTCTACTTTGCAAAATTGGGTCATTTGGGGGGGTTTTGTGCTATCTTGGAATTTTAGGGCCTCCGAAACTGTGATAGGTAGTCAGGAGTGAAATCAACAATTTACGCCCTTGGAAAGCCTGAAAGTGGAGGTTGGTTTTCGGGGTCCTGTACTCGGCTAGACTGCAAAAAAGTCTCACACATGGGGTATCCCTGTACTCAGGAGAAGCAGCAGAATGTATTTTGGGGTGTCATTTCACATATACCCATGGCATGCGTGAGCATTATATCATTTACTGACAACTTTGTGTTAAAAAAAAAAAAAATTATTTTCCCGAAACTTGTGGCAAAATATAAACTATTCCATGGACTCACCATGCTTCTCAGCCAATAGCTTGGAGTGTCTACTTTGCAAAATGGGGTCATTTGGGGGGGTTTTGTGCTATCTTGAAATTTCAGGGCCTCTGAAACTGTGACAGGTAGTCAGGGGTAAAATCAGCAATTTACGCCATTAGAAAACCTGAAGATGTGGATTGGTTTTCGGGGGCGCGTACACAGCTACGCTGCCAAAAAGTCTCACACATGGGGTATCCCTGTACTCAGGAGAAGCAGCAGAATGTATTTTGGGGTGTCATTTCACATATACACATGGCATGTGTGAGCAATATATCATTTAGTGACAACTTTCTGTAAAAAAACAACAAAAAAAAAAGAAATAATAATTTTCCCGACACTTGTAGCAAAATATAAAATATTCCATGGACTCACCATGCCTCTCAGCAAATAGCTTTGGGTGTCTACTTTTCAAAAAGGGGTCATTTGGGGGGTGTTTGAACTGTCCCGGCATTTTATGCTCAATCTTATCCACACATCACCCACTCTTCTAACCACTTGAAAACCAAGCCTTTTCTGTGCCTTTTTGTTTACATGAAAAAATATTTTTTTTTTACTAGAAAATTACTTTGAACCCCCAAACATTATATATTTCTTTAAAGCAGAGGCCCTATAGAATAAAATGGGGGATGTTGCAAATTTTTTTGTCACACGGTATTTGCGCACAGATTTTCCAAACGCAATTTTTGCGAAAAAAATACATTTTTTTTTAATTTATTGCACAAATACACTATATAATTCCAATTTTTTTGGTAAAATTTAAAAGATGATCTTATGCCGAGTTCATAGACACCTGACATGACATGCTTTAAAAATTGCGCACGCCTGCGCAGCGGCAACAACGTACGTACATTTTTAAAAACTTTAAAAGTCTCTACAGGTTACCACTTTAGACTTACAGAGGAGGTCTACTGCAAAAATTACTGCACTCGATCTGGCGATCGCGGCGATACCTCACATGCATGCTGAAATTGCGGTTTACATATGACACTAGACCAACGCTTGCGTGTGCCATTGCGTGCAAGCACGGGGGGAAAGGGGGGGGGCTCAATTTTTTTTTTTTTTTTTTTTTTTTTTGCTTTTTTATGTTATTTTGACACCTTTCCTTTAATTTTTTTTTTTTTAAATCATTTTTATTGTTATCACAGTGAATTTAGATATCCCCTATGATAGCAATCGGTAGTGACAGGTACTCTTTTTTAAAAAAATTGGGGTCTTTTATACTCTAGATCTCTCCTCTGACCTTAATGTATCTGACCACGCCAAAATTGGTGTGATAAAATACTTTCCCAATTTCCCAATGGCCCTGTTTATTTCTGGCGAAAAAGAAGTCATGAAATGCTCGTAGCCTCCGGCATCTTAGGCCATAGAGATGATTGGAGCCATTCTAATCTTCAATTAGCTCTATGGTTAGATAACTGAACCACCGGCTGCACTCTCGGGTTAACCGGTGGGACAGGAGAGCCCGAGAAAAACCACGGAAGGCTGCGGAAGGCGGCGGTGGGGGGGGGGGGGAGACCCCTCCCACTGCATGTAAAAGCAGTCTAGCGGCCAATTACCTGCTAGGATTGCTTTTACATGTTAGCCGACCGCTGGCTGTAAAAAACGATACCAAGATGATGCCTAAATCTGCAGGCATCATCCTGGTACAACCACTCAAAGTCCAGCAACGTACCAGTACATTGCTGGTCCTTGTTTGGCATATAGGTTTTTTTTTTTCATGCAGCCTGTGGGCTGAACGGAAAAAAAGAGAACCTATCAGAAATCAGCACAGGAATAATGCGTAGTATTACTCATCATTAACCGCCCAAACAACCACCCACTGAATTTAATGATGGGTATACACGACACTATCCACGTATACCAAAATAGGATTTTAACTGCAGTGCTGAAATCAGAAAATCACCACAGCTGCTATCAGCAAAGGTATCCATATATGCTGAGCGCAAACACTGTTTGTGTCAGAATATATAAAATCAATGCATGGTAGCCGACGAGGGACCTGCAAGAGAAACAGGTCACAAAAGAATGAAAAAACAAACAAAGTACATTAAAAAAAGTACATTAGGAAGAGTAGGACATATAAAATGACTGACACAACAAAAAATTTTGGATTCTCATCATTAACCGCCCAAACAACCACCCACTGAATTTAATGATGGGTATACACGGCGCTATCCACATATACCAAAATAAGATTTTAACTGCAGTGCTGAAATCAGAAAATCACCACAGCTGCTATCAGCAAAGGTATCCATATATGCTGAGCGCAAACGCTGTTTGTGTCAGAATATATAAAATCAATGCGTGGTAGCCGACAATTACCTGCAAGAGAAACAGGTCACAAAAGAATGAAAAAACAAACAAAGGACATTGAAAAAAGTATAGTAGGAAGGAGTAGAAGGACATATAAAATTACTGACACCACAACAGTTTTTGGATCCTTTTATTTTACTTTCTAACTGTTCCTTTATTTCTTGATTTGGGAGGGAGTGCGATCTTCTGCGATCTTCTCTTCCAGCTTGGGTCTCTCAAAATGTCGATGGACATCCAACATCCTTCGAGACCCTGTGTTTATGTGCCCTACACTGTGTCGTGCTGTACCCTACACTAATACTCCACTAGTGTATGGTAGCGCTCAAAACATTCCCCGATGCAGAGACCAGGATGGTCAGGACATTTGGGACAATAATAACGGGTGTCACGCCTAAATCCGCGCCTGCTACAGACACGACATCGTCTTTGGGGTCGTATTTGGGTAGGGGTACTCGGGAGGGCATAAGGAAAATGCCTCTCATGCAGCCGGCTCACTGCATCTGGAAGGGGAAGTTGGGCAGGCATGCCTCCTGGGTACAGGTAGGCAAGGATGACCGCTTCCTGGAATTCCCGGAAGGGTCCAGTTCGTCCTGACGCCCTGTATAGGACAAAGGCGTTCAGCATAGCCAATTGGAAAAGGTAAACAGACACTTTTTTGTACCAGTGTCTGGCTTTACGGGCAACTAAATACGGCGCCAAAAGCTGGTCGTTAAGGTCCACCCCTCCCATGTTAAGGTTATATTCGTGGACACAGAGGGGTTTCTCCATAACGCCAGTTGCCGTAGGGATTTGGACTGTCGTGTCTGCGTGAAGGGAGGACAGAACATAAACATCCCGTGTATCCTTCCACTTCACCGCAAGTAATTTGTCCGTTTTCAAGCAGGCTCTCGCCCCCCGACTAAGACGGGAATTTACAAGCCGTTGGGGGAAGCCCCGGCGATTAGGTCGCACGGTGCCACATGCGCCAATTTGTAAATCAAGCAGGTGACTAAATAGTGGCACGCTTGTGTAAAAATTGTCCACGTACAAATGGTACCCCTTTCCGGATAAGGGTGACACCAAGTCCCAAACAATCTTACCGCTGCTCCCTATGTAGTCTGGGCAGTTCGGGGGCTCCACAGTGCTATCTTTTCCCTCATAGACACGGAAATTAACTGTATAGCCTGTGGCCCTGTCACAGAGCTTATACAACTTGACCCCGTATCTGGCACGCTTGCTGGGGAGGTACTGTTTGATAGCAAGACGGCCAGTAAATTTAATCAGGGACTCGTCAATGCAGACAACTTGTTCGGGGGTAAACAAGGCTGCAAACCGCTGATTGAAGTGGTCTATGAGGGGCCGAATTTTGTGGAGCCGATCGTATGCAGGGTCTCCCCGAGGACGACAGATTTCATTGTCGCTGAAATGCATAAATCGCAGAATTTGCTCGTATCTCCCCCTGGACATGGAGGCAGAGTACATGCGCATATGGTGAGCTGGGCTAGTGGACCAATATAGCCGCAATTCACTTTGTTTAGTTATGCCCATGTGGAGGGAAAGGCCCAGAAAGATCTTAAATTCGGAAACCGTTATAGGATTCCAGCCGAATCGTCTGGCAAGGTGCGAATTTGGGTTGGCGGCGATAAATTGTTGAGCATATAAATTTGATTGATCCACAATAGATCTGAAAAGATCTTCCGTGAAGAACAGCTCAAAAAAGTTCAGGGGCGTAAAACCAGCTGTCTCCACGTGGATTCCAGGTTGGGCGGTGAATGGGGGAAGTACTGGCGCTGTAGAATCAGTGGGTTGCCAATTGGGATATGCCAGCGCATCAGGGAGGGCACTATGGGCTCTACGGGCCTGTCTTCGAATACGCGGTGGCTGCGGGCCACTACTTGTGCTAGCCACCGCACCAGCTTCAACTGCACTTAGGGGACTCGCCACGTCACCAGGTCTTACTGCAGTGCTGGTTGTACTAGGTCCAGGTTGTACTAGGCCGCTGGCGCTTGCCAGGTCGCCAGAAGGATGAGCGGCACTAGTACCCACACTCTGCTCCATACGAGCACCCTGCGATTCCTGCATTTCAACAACACCAGAATGGGGTCGGGTACGCCTGGGTCTAACAGGGACCCATCTGTCGTCGGAGCTGTCTGTCAGGGAGCCGCTGCTGTCATCTGGTTCGTATACTGACCCTGATTCTGCCGGTGAGGCTTCCCCATCGCTCTCACCTGACATGGTCATCATACTGTAAATAGCTTCATCACTGTACGAACGTTTAGACATTTTGGTAACTAAATTTACCCGTACAGTGATGCGACTCACAGGTAATAAAAGCACCTGGTTGTCGAAGACTATTTCAAGCGCTACCAAAAAAACTGCTAATGCTAGCAGGGATCAGGCCTGACTCTGCTAACACAGCGGTTTTGTGTCTTGTGTTTTTTGTAAGTGACAGTAATCTATTGATTACTACACTTACCTGGGTGAAAGGGTTAAACGCAGGTGCTGGCCGGAATCAGTGCTGATCGTGCAAACACCGCGTTTTGGGAACCCTAAACTATGGGGGCGCTAGTATAGCTCTGATCAGATCAGATATTGATCTGTTCAAACACTATACTAGAAATGGAAGTGTAGGTGCGTGCGTGCGTGTGTGGTGATCAAGGGGTTACTTCTAAACTATGTGCCGGGGATCTGGGGGGGGGTGGCGGGGACCCTAAACCTCCTTTGGGAAAGAAACTAGCTAGCTAGCGCAACCTCAAGTCACAATGACACCAATACAAAATACAGTAAAAACAGTATATTATGTGTGTATTAGTGCTAATGTGACAGAGGGTGTAGGGGTTAACGGGATGTGATCAGGGGGGGATCAGGGGTTTAAATCTTTATTGGGAGGGACTGGCGGGTATCCTAAGGATAAAAGGAACGGTGGCAAGCGCTAAACCTGGTCACAAGTCACACTTATACGGGTATATAGAAAATGCTATATACTGTATACAGTGTGCGTTGTGGCAGGGGGTGTAGGGGTGATCAGGAGGGGATCAGGGGATTAAATCTTTATTGGGCGGGTGGGGGGGACCCTAAACCTGCTTGGGACACAAACTTAGTCGCCTGCGCTAATTCTGATCACAATCACACTAATACAAAAATACAAAAACACAGTATATTACGTTTGTATTAGTGCTGATGTGACAGAGGGTGTAGGGGTTAACTAGCGGTGATCAGGGGGGGGTCAGGGGAGATCAGGGGCTCAAATCTTTATTAGGGGGGGGTGGCGGGTAATTCAAGTGGAAAAAAGGGGGTCGCAAGCGCTAGACCTGACCACAAATCACACTTATACGGGTATATAGCAAAATGCTATATACTGTATACGGTGTGTGTTATGGCAGGGGGTGTAGGGGTGATCAGGGGGGGGTCAGGGGCTTAAATCTTTATTGGGCGGGTGGCGGGGACCCTAAACCTTCTTGGGACAGAAACTTAGTCGCCTGCGCTAATTCTGATCACAATCACACTAATACAAAAATACAATAACACCGTATATTGCGTTTGTATTAGTGCTGATGTGACAGAGGGTGTAGGGGTTAACGGCGGTGATCAGGGGGGGGTCAGGGGAGATCAGTGGGTTAAATCTTTATTAGGGGGGGGTGGGGGGTAATTTGAGTGGAAAAGGGGGGGTCGCAAGGGCTACACCTGTTCACAAATCACACTTATACAGGTATATAGGTATATGCTATATGCTGTATATAGTGTGTGTTGTGTCAGGTGCTGTAGGGGTTAATTGGGGGGGCGATCGGGGGTGAAATGTGCCTATCTAAGTGTGTATGTACGTGCTTGGTGCTGTACTTACAATTAGATGTGCTCTCCTCTCACGCTGGATCCGAAAAGACCGTTGGGAGGGGAGGGCACATCTCCTCTAAGCCTGTGTTTACATTTCACAGGCTTAGAGGGAGATCTGATTGGGCAGGACCGATCAACAGGTCCAGACCAAAAATGATTGGCCTGGACCTGATGACTGATCGGTTCTGAACCCAATCGAGTCATCGGCGGGACCGCGGGTGCGCGCGCGCGCGCGCCAGAGCGGCGAAGGCTAGTGACGTACCGCTACGTCACTCTGCCTGGCCGGGGCTGACCGCCGCAGTATATAGTCGTGCGGCGGTCGGCAAACGGTTAAGGCCGTTGGATGAGAGCTACGTATAACTTCACTTCGGTCCTCCAAGGCCATAGGGTCGAGTGGGAGCCATCTTGCCCTCACTCGACTTCCTGTCTGGGACACAGAAGGACCGGATCATTTTCCCCGCTACCGACGGCACGGGGAAGTGGCGGGAGGGCCTCTCCCACCGCCTATAAAAGTGATCCGGTGGCGAATCCGCCACTGGGACCACTTTTATGTAAAAGAGGACCACCGGCCCTGTAAGAAAATACCAGGGGTTATGGCAGCTATCTGCTACCATAACACCGGTATTTAACGTCAAAGTACCGACTTAAAACTGCGGCGGGCGGTTCGGAAGTGGTTAAGGTCCCAAACTTTCTCTCTCTTGCAAAAACAATCTGAAACAGACTTCATGAGGGTGGCCTGAGGGCACCATGGAGCTCAATTGGCATTTGCCATTGAACACTAGAATTGCCAGGTCTGTCACTGGCGCCCTGTGCTTTTCACAGATGAGTGCAGGATCACCCTGAGCACATGTGACAGACATCAAAGGGTCTAGAGAAGCCGTTGAGAACCTTATGCTGCCTGTAACATCATTCAGCATGACTGGTTGGATGGTGGGTCAGTGATGGTCTGGTGAGGCATATCCACGGAGGGACTCACAGACCTCTACAGGCTAGACAATGGCACCCTGACTGCCATTGGGTATCAAGATGAAATCCTTGGACCCATTGTCAGAACCTACACTGGTGCAGTGGGTCCTGATTCCTCCTATTGCATTACAATGTCTGGCCTCTTGTAGCGAGAGTATGCAGCCAGCCTGACCAAAATCCAATAGAACACCTGGGGGACATTATGTTTCGGTCCATCTGACGCCGCCAGGTTGTACCTCAGTCTACTCAGGAGCTCAGTGATGCCCTGGTCCAGATCTGGGAGGAAATACCACAGGACACTATCCGTTGTCTTATTAGGAGCATGCCCCGACGTTGTCAGACATGCATACAAGCACGCAGGGGGCCATTCAAACTACTGAGTACCATTTTGAGTTGCTGCAATGAAATTTCAGCAAAATGGACTACCCTGCTGTGTCATTTTTTCACTTTGATTTCTGGGGTTTTTAAATTCAGCCCTCTTTAAGTTGATGATTTCATTTCCATCAAACAATGTGGCATGCTTTTGTTCCTAACACATTACCTAGTCCATATCGGTATAGGTATCCAGCATGATATTTTACCCTATTGAGATCTGATGTGTTTTCAAAGTGTTCCTCTAATTTTTTAGTGTACATTCCACCCCTATTACCTTGTCGTTGGTTGCTGTTCCTTCCCACTAAATTTTGAAAAGCAATAGTGAGGCGAAAAGAGTTGGTCTATCATCAACTTCCTGGTCCAGGTCAGAAATCTAACTTCAGTTTTCATGAATATGTTTTGTTTCCTAGGGGACAAAGTACATGTAGTACTTTGCTTAATTTTCCTAGGTGCTGTCTATGGCCAGCTATGAGGTCAGACAGGACACCCCTTCTCCCTTCTCCCTACACAGCTGTCCGACAATGCTTTGATAGACAGCATTCATCTCCCATCTCCAAGCATGTCCTGCTAGGCTGGAAAATTTACCTAGCAAGCCTACCTCCTCCTGTATTCCTTGTGAGGAGCTTGTTTCAGGCCAGTGCTTGGAAACAGAGAAGAGTGTTGTTTGTCCAAGCAGCCCTTGTCTTGCAAACTGCATGGTCGGAGAGCTGTTGGCGAATGGCGACCTGTCTGACCATGCAGCTAGCTTTAGACATAACCTAGGAACAAGGGACCAAGTTCTACATGTACTTTGTCCCTTGGGAAACAGAACACATTCATAAAAATCAAAGTGAGATGACTTCTATTATATTAAAATGTCATGGGTGTCAGAACTTGCTTTCCATTTGCCCCTTGTTGTTGCACCACAAACAGTTCAGTGGCCTTTGACAACTTAGTATGCCTATGATTTATCCTTAATATACCTTTTGTGCTCTGTTGTTTCAAGATTACAATGTGTGCCATTTTGGCTATCTATGCTTTGTAACCTACCTGTATTTTATCGCTGACTTGCATAGCTTTAGTCTCCTAGAACGTATATGATCTTGGGTATTTTCATTGTACGTGTCCTACAGCAACATTTATTTCAAGTAAATTACTTTAGCTCGGCTTTTAGTTCTGTTGTCCTAAGCAAACTGTACCTTCACTTCTCTCTCTCTCTTTTTTTTTTTTTTTTTATAGACCTTCATTATTAATTAAAGAATAATATTAAAAGTACACAATTTGAAATATGTATGATATTTATGGAGGCCAACATGTCATGTTTTTTAAAAGTTATTGACCGAAGGACTTTCAAGCATAGCCTCCCTCAGTATATTTTAATATACTTTGTATGTGATCCGTTTACTTTTTATAGCCGAACTATGACAGAACTATTATTTTACAAAAGGTTTTATTAATGTTCATTCAGACAAACAATTACATAGTTACTATGTAGAATATAATCGTGTACAAACCGAAAGACATACATAATCAAGATTTAACGCCTCACAGTATTTAAAACTATAAAGAGCTCTGAAGAGTCTGTAGGAGCCGGTGCTTTCACCTCCGTTCCACTGATCATGGTTGCAATGCTTCGTAGGCTCCTATACATGAATACATAATAAATTCTGCTTATGTGGGTACAGTTAATCTTCTTTTTTCTTTTTTTTTTTTTTTTTTGCAAAAAAAAAGTGTACTTAGCCTTTAGGTGTGGAGTTGAAGTATTAAAGAAGTATAGCCAAAGCTCTTTTGGCCATATTTCTCCTTGGTATTACAGGAGCGCAGTTCGATCTGCACTCCCGTGACCCATTTTTAGCCAACAGCGGTCTTTAGCTTTCACTCCAAGCTCAAAAAAAGATCCTGACCATATGGTCGCGATCAGCCCAGAAGCCTTTACCGCAAGTTGGCTCCGCCTCTCAGCGAACCGCTGAGAGGCTGAGCCAGACGCTCCTGCCCCCTCCACAGTCCAGCGCTCCAGTGGGACATTCATGAGATCTCTGCTCACAGGACACTGAGAACTGAGCGATCAGAGGTCTTTGATCGCAGTTTTCAGTCTGAGAGCCAGCAGGGGAGAAAATGCAGCATTGGATTGATGCTGCATCTACCTAGGTGAGTTTATTTTTTCCCCTTTTCTCGTACTTCTTTTTTATTTTCACTTTTAAAAGGATATGGATTTTTTTCTTATATTCTTATTGTTGGCATTGCACTTTTATCCTTAGATTATTATTATGTTAGCACATTAAATAGTGCTGCCATTTTTCGTTTTACATTATCACTGATTTTCTGAGGTTGAAGCTAATCATTTGATGTTTTTTTAATGTTTTTTTTTTAATGTTTTACAATATTGATTCAATATTGAATATTGTTTAGGCAAATAGTTCCTTTTCCAAAAGAACAGGTATGCATTAAAATAATCGCTTGTAGCAGTGAGGACTCGTTCCTGTTTTTTTAGAGATGTGCGGTTCATTTGGATGGGCTTCCCAACATCACAGATGTTAATAATGCAGATTTTTTTGAGCCCTATTGAAATGTTTTGAATTTCATACTGCAAATAATACACCGTATTCAGAAATCCATTGTCAGCAGTTTAGTGCGGTAAGACTAATAAAGTATGAGTTTTTATTATTAGCCATGGGTTCCTTGAGAGCAATTTCTCATTGCATATCACTCCCATGTGTTCTCATGTGCCCTTGCATTGCAGAGCCATGCCTGTGGACGTCTTTTTCAATATTCAGTTATGTAAGTGCACATGTAAGTTAAATGCCTGAAACAGCCTGAGCCAATTGCTTTGGTTGAGAACTTTGTAAGTAAACTGATTTTCCCACAGCTTGGCAGTCCCTTTCCAGCTGGCAGAACTACAAGTTATTCACTGACAAAAGTTTATAGCTGTGGTTCATAATTAGCCACAGTTACACAGGCCGGTTCCCCAGCGCTCACCCTGAGTAGTGAGCACAGTGCCAAGTGCTGTTTTAGTGTGTACATCTAGCACTGATAGGGCTGCATGTTCAGAGACATTTATAGCAGAGGCAAACATTAGCAAAGCTTCTGGGAGCAAAGTTACAGGTGCGGACAATGACACAGAGTAATGTGAGATGATCTTTGCAGAACAGCCTGTTCATGCATTGCAGTGTTCCAGGACTTGATAAGCTCTGGATGGTATACATTGTAACACGCATTCTGCCACAGCAACCTTCACATAGGTTTCAGAATTCAGTTATTACTCTGTGGTAAAGCTGGCCATATGTGTCAATTTTTAATCCAGCGGTCGCATTTTTCATTCCTTTTTTTTTTTTCCTTATTTGTAAAGTTTTAAAAGGCAAAGTAGGGTGAGCTGAAATTACCCCAATCAAACGCAATCTAAACTGAAAAAAAAATGTGACATAGTTTTCTCTTCATTTGATTCCATTTAAATTGGTTGCAATCTTCCTTCTTAAAGCTGAATTCCAGGAATTATGCAACTTTGCAAAAAGTGAATGCGTACGATGAGCTAAGTACAGCTACGTGCATGTCACCTCTGGAACTTCTCTCCTTCCTTATATGTGACAGGTTTATTACTTTGCTGGTCAGCTGTGAGAGTGTAGAAGCACACAGAGCAGTTATTCCTGTCCTTCCCCCTCTGCTGCTGATTCACAGAAGCCTTTGTATTTTGTAAATGAGTTCACATAAAAAGGCTTCTGTGAATGGGCAGGAGGAGGGGGGGGGGCGAGCATAGCAGTTTCAGCGACTCTGCTCTTGAAGGAACTGAGACCACAGTGAGCATCGTCGGAGCTTCAGAAGTTATCTTCAAGGAGCATAACAAAACCTGTCAGGTGTGAATGTTAGAGACAAGGCACATGGTAGTGTTGACTTCTATCCAATTCTGAGATGAAAACAACGCAGTCACATGTCACTGTCTGGAACGGAAGCCCTGATTTTGTTCTGCTGCAAAGTACACTTAGTCATTTGTGGACCCTTGGCCAGCATCCCCTTTGCGAGATCGCAGTTGGCGGCCTCCCCTGATATGTTTTTGGGGTGAGCTCAGTATATAGCGACCCTGCTGGGTCTGCGCCCACACACCCTGAGTGCTCAGATAGTGGAATGATTCCTGTGCTCCTCTTGCCACACTTTAAATAGGCACTGGTGGATGCACTGTTTGTGTCAGTGCAGGAAACTTTAAAAATAGAGGTTGCGGCTGATGCCGCGTCGGAGGCACCGGTTTCTTTTGGCACCCACAGGCCCTCCAAAGCAACGAGAGTGTTTTTCTTTCCGTTTTAGAGGAGCACTCTACTAGGGTGCTTAGTGTCTCCTGGGCTTTCCGTCATCAAGCATCAGTGACGCAGGTTTGCAAGGCGGCCACCTGGTCGTCAGTGCATACTTTTACAACATTTTTGTAAAGTAGTTGTGTTGGCATCTGGGATGCTTCTTTTGGCCGCAAGGTTTTTGCTGGCTGCTGTTTAGATGACCTGGTCCTCTTTGAGGGTGTATTGTTTTTTTCAGATGAGCTCCAATTGTTTATGGTTGAGCTCCATGTTACCTGGTTGACTATGGTTAGCCTTGGAAAAAAAATTTCTGCTGTTTCCCACCCCTCATGTTTGACACAAACAATGGTTAAGAAGAATCGGGAGCTTTGTCCGTCAATGAACGAAAGAGAAAATAGGATTTTTGACTTACCATAAAATCCATTTCTCTTTTGTTCATTAATGGACACAGCACCCGCCCCTCTATTGAGTTGGGTTTTTTTCTTCTGACACTGCTTGTAACAAAACTGAATACCTATAGCAGGAAGTGAGAGTATACCCCCGGGACTGCCCCATAGACGTAGTCAAGTTTTTTTTTTTTTTTCCCTGCCTAGTGTCCTACTCGTGTAGTGGGCAGCATAACCCAATGGTTAAGAAGAATCAGGAGCTGTGTCCGTCATTGTACATCAGAGAAATGGATTTTACGGTAAGTCAAAAATCCCATTATATCCAACAGTGATAAGGGGGGGGGGGGGGGGGAGTAGGTGGAAAAGCAGATTACTGATGATGGTTTGTTTCATTTGCATTATTAGAGTGTTTTAAAGCACACTGGTGTGTACAATTCATACAATTTGGGACTCTTTTGAAACACATAAATTTGTTTTACAGTTACATTTTACTGGCGCTGCAATTATATTTGTATGTACACTTCAAAAGTAACTTGTGTCTTTTTGAGATTCCGACATCGAGCTCCCGGCACCTGAGTATAGGATAAGTTCACCATTTGGTAGGGTAGAACATGTTCCAGCATCTGAAGCCATTCCCCCTCTCCCCCTCTCTGCCCGTCTGGTCACATCATTCTTTGCGGCTGTCGACTTGTTGTAGTTTCAATGAACTTACCATGATGCTGTTGAGCGCTCTGGTAGTTTATTCATTCTTCCTGTCAGTGTGTAAATGTCTAGCTGTACGAGTTACACGCAGACGGTTACGCTGAGAAGTCTGCAGGAGTCCTGCATGGCACCCATGATCTGCTTATTGCGGATGAAATGCTTTCCAGGCTCCATGAAAAATAATAATAAATGCACATTTTTTACCTAAAGAAAGATGTGCATTTATTAATTTTTTTTTTTAAAGGTGAACTTCTTCTTTAAAAAAAGTGGGTCTTTGGTTGTTGAGCATTTCAGAGCTTTATGCTACAAGACAATCCAGTGTAAATAAGGGCTTGGAGGAATAGCATCAGTCTAGTGAGCTCATCTGTCTGTTGCTCTACCTCTCTCTCCTATCTGCATGCTTTTTTTTTTAGCACGGCAGTACAACTGATTTGCCCCTTGTGCTGCTTCTCCATCTCCCAGTCTTAAGTGGTTCTAAAGGCAGAAGGTTTTTACCTTAATGCATTCTCTGAATTAAGGTAAAAAATCTTCTGCATCTAGTAGCTCCCCCTTTATTCTTACCTGAGCCCGATCTTGATCCAGCGATGTGTAGTAGAGCAGAGTCTTTCTGCTCTCTCCCTCCTCATTCACTCAGAGACAGCAGCAGGAGCCATTGGATCCTGCTGCTGTCAATTACAGCCAGTGAGAAGGGAGTGGGGGTTGGGGTTGAGCCACACTTTCTGTCAATGGGCACACAGAAGCAGTGCTTGAGAGTGAGCATGCACGAGTGCCCCTATAGCAAACTACTTGGTATGGGGGCACTTGGTGGGGCGGAAGAGCCAGGAGCACCAGTAGGAGACTTGAGAAGATGAGGATCAGGGCTGCTTTGTGCAAAACTATTGCACAGAACAGGTAAACTTGAATATGTTATTTCATTTAAAATCAAGCATTTACAATCATTTTAACCACTTACCGCAAAGTGACGTAGGACTACGTCGGCAAATGTTGCGGTAGTATACCAGGATGATGCCTCTAGCTAGAGACACCATCCTGGTACCGTGGTTTAGAGCCAATGGTCTGCTTTCCGTCGGTAACGACCGATGCGGCCCAGGAGCCGCTTGATCGTTACCCGGGTGAGCGGGAGGGAACGTACCCCCCCCCCTCCCGCCGCCTTCCGTGACTTTGCTCGGGGCTCCCGTCCCACCGGGAGCCCCGAGCACCCAGCCGGCACGTCCGCCGTCTGGCTGGAGTCCCGATCAATGCCGGAAACGGCTTTGATCGGGTCTCCGATGACGTAACCTGGAGGCGACGTCCCTTCCGGGTTACTGTGCTGCAAAAGGCGGCAAATTTAAAAAAATGGCTGTATGCAAAAACACCGTTTTCGGCGTGTTGCATACATGGAAGTGTAGTGGAGGGGTCTAGGGTCTTTTAGACCCTCGATCCCTCCATAAAGAGTACCTGTCACTACATATTGGTGTCACAAGGGATGTTTACATTGCTTGTGACAGCAATAAAAGTGATCAGATTTTTTTTTTTTTTTTAAAACCTGTAATAAAGTTTAAAAAAATAAAATAGGAAAAAAAATACATTTTTAGCCGCCCCCGTAACCGTTAGCTCGCGCACAAAAAAAAACGTATACGGAAGTCGAGCCGCAAATGAAATTGCTGTTCAAACCACACGTGAGGTATCGCCGCGATCGCCAGAGCATGGGCAATAATTTTATAAAAAGAGCTACACTCTAACTCTAAACTGGTAACCGTTAAAAAAATTTACCGACGGTCCGTTCCCATCCGATTTCCCCCATAGAGATGCATGGGGAACTGAGAGCTTTGTCTCCGCACACAGCGCAGAGACACAGCTGTCATCCTCCTGCTCAGAGGGGGATCAGCGGCTCGATCCCCCGCTGAGAAAAACGGAATCCGTCTGACGGACAGATAGTGTGAAAGGGGCCTTACAGAGACTACAAGAGAGTAATCTTAAGTCAAATGAACCACTTAAGCTCTAGAACATTTTACCCCCTCCATGACTGGGCCTTTTTGCTATTCAGCATTGCACTACTTTAACTGACAATCCGCGGTCATGCAACACTGTAGATTTTTTTTCTTCTGGTGTTTTCCTGCGAGATTACAATCAACTGTCAAATTTGGCAACGGCTGGATAATGTAGATCCAGTGGTCACCCCAGTTAAGCCAGCGAGCACGCGCAGACCTCGGCTTTGTGCTATGTCGGCCATGTAAATTAAACGCCTTGCGAGGTTACATACGACTGGGTCTTGGCCTGTGTCGCAGCATTCCCCCTGGCTGACAGCCCCCCATTTCGATGGAGAGGGGTTCTGTCTGGAGCTGTGCCCACCCGGTTCCTGGTATGGTGAGTAGATGTCCCCCCTCTACCCCTGGGTGGAAGTGGGACCCTCCCTGGTATGGTCAGAGCCCCAGGTTCCCCTCCTTCTTGTTAGGCACCCCCTTGAGTCTGATGGTCCTGTGGGTCATCTACCCCCCCTCTCTGCCCCCCATCCCCCCTCCACCTTTACTGGGGTCATATGGTGTTCTGGCTACCTCCTGGGGCTAGAGCAGGAAGCTGTACTGGTGAAGGGGGCATGCCACTGGCGACCGGGCGATCGGCTGTGGGGGGGGGCTTTACCTGGTGGGGGGCTCCTGCCACTGCCCCCCTTCTTGCTCTGTGTTTTACCTGGGCCCAGGGATCCCTCCTGGGAGCCTCGTGGAGCCGCCATTTTGTTGTAGCCTATTTTCTGTATAGGCTGGTGGCCATGCTTGTTTAGCCGTGACAGCCATTTTTCGTTAGTCTGGCATTGAAATGAATAGCCTTCTGGGCGGCCATTTTAGCTGTGGGAGCCCCTCCTTATCCCCCTGGTGCTGACTCCTTGACCTCTTTCCTTCCTGGACACTGCACGTGGAGCGCTTTAATCCTGGTACTGCCAGTGACTGCTCGGTGGGGTGGTGAGTCTGGTGGGGTCCTCTCCCTCTCTCTCTGCTGCAGGATCTAGGGGTGCTCTGTGGCTGGCGACGAGTGGTGTTACCAGCACAGTGGGAATGTCCTTGGCAGTGTCTTTTTTGCACTTTTGTGGGGTACCCTTATTACTCGTGGAGTCCTTAGAGCACATTTCACCACCTGACCCTCTCTCAGAGCCTGCATGTGGAGGTGGCTTTTGGGCGACGAGGTAGTAGAGGTTCTTTCCTTCCAATGTGCGCCTGTCCCCAGACCGCTTGCAATTCCTCTTCGGGGTGGTGCAAGACCTGTTGCATCAAGGGGCAATTATTCCGGTCCCAACTCTGGAATGTTTTCAGGGGTTTTTATTCAAACCTGTTCCGAAGAAAGAAGGCAAGGTGCGTCTGGATCTCAAGCCCCTGATCAATTCTGGATCTCAAGGCCCTGAACTGCTTTTGTGCGGGTACAGAAGTTCAGAATGGAGTCTATTCGCACAGTGGTGGCATCCTTGCATCAGGGGGATTTCCTTGCCTCTATCGACATCAAGGACGCTTACCCATTCCAATATGTGTGTGTCACCAACACTTCCTCCGCTTTGCCTTGGGAGAGCAGCATTATCCGTTTGTGGCGTTACCCTTTGGTTTCGACTCTGCTCCTCGGGTCTTCACAAAGGTGTTGGCTCCGGTGCTGGCGTTGTTACTTCAGCGAGGGATCGCAGTGCTGGGCTACCTGGATGACCTTCTTTTGGGAGCAGAGTCTCCTACTGCTCTGATAGACAACGTGGACATCACTATACAGACTCTGAGGCAGTTTGGCTGGCTTCTGAATTACCAGAAGTCTGCTCAGGTTCATTTCACAAAACTGGACTATCTGGGTCTAACTCTGGACTCGGCTCTAGCCAGAGTGTTCCTTCCTCTGGACAAACTCCTGAAGTTGCATGCTGCGATTCATCTCTTGTTGTCCAGCAGGTGGTCGTCCCTCCGGACTTGCATGAGGGTGTTGGGCCTGATGGTTTCTACCTTCAAGGCGGTCCCGTTTGCACAGTTCCATATGAGGTCCCTGCAAAGGGAGATCTTGGCCAAATTGGACAAGTGTCCGAAGTCTCTGGACAATCAAATCCAGTTGAGCCAAAAAACAAAAGGGTCTCTGATCTGGTGGCTTTGCTCTCCAGCTCTTCACCAGTGCAAATCTTTTTTCCCCCTGTATTGGGCTATAGTCACCACGGATGCCAGTCTGTCGGGGTGGGGGAGGTGTCCTGGTTCAGAACTCAACTCAGGAACTTTAAATGCTGGAAGAGTCCAGACTCCCGATCAATGTCTTGGAACTCAGAGCGATCAGTCTGTGCCTGAATCACTGGATGAACCGTCTACAGGGGTTTCCGATGCAAATCCAGTTGGACAATGCCACGGCAGTGGCTTATGTCATTTACCAGGGTGGAACAAGAAGTGTATTGGCAGCTCTGAAGGTAGCCGGCATTCTTCGGTAGGCAGAACCTTTCGTTCCAGCCCTCCCTGCCGTACACATTCCAGGGGTGAAAAATTGTCAGGCAGATTATCTCAGTCGGCAGGCGTTGGGCCAAGGTGAGTGATCCCTTCATCCGAAGGTGTTTCATCAGCTGTGTCTCCAGTGGGGCACTCCTGAGGTGGATCTATTGGCGTTTCGGCTCAACAGGAAGGTGCACAGGTTTGTGGCAAGGTCACGGAATCCGCTAGCGCATGCCACAGACGCGCTGGTGACCCCCTGGGGCCAGTATCTTCTGATTTACACCTTCCCTTCTCCCAAGCTTCTGCCGAGACTCGCAGGATTGAGGCAGAAGGAATTCCGGTCATTCTAGTGGCCCCGGATTGGCCTCACCGGTCTTAGCACACCCAACCTGTTGTGGCTGGTCGCCAACACCCTTGGAGACTACCTCTCAGGGAGGATCTGCGTTTCGGTTACCGCACCCCCGCGTCATCACGTTCATGCGGCCGGCCCGCCCTCCAGTGACGCTTCCGCTGCCTGTGATTGGTTTGTTATCTCCCGGCTGTTATTGCTGCTGCTGGCCAGTCACAGTGTCTCCAGGCAAACCGCGGCTGGCCCTCCCCGCTGCCAGTGATTGGTTCACGATCATCTCCTCGGCTGCTGCTGGCCAGTGACTGACAGTAGGGCAAACTGCGGACCCAGAAGGACACCTACCTGTGATGTCCGCAGCCTCTGACCACCTCCTGTATCATGTCCGCAGCCTCTGACCACCTCCTGTATCATGTCCGCAGCCTCTGACCACCTCCTGTATCATGTCCGCAGCCTCTGACCACCTCCTGTATCATGTCTGCAGTCTCTGACCTTCTCTTGTATCATGTCTGCAGTCTCTGACCTTCTCTTGTATCATGTCCGCAGCCTCTGACCACCTCCTATATCATGTCCGCAGCCTCTGACCACCTCCTGTATCATGTCCGCAGCCTCTGACCACCTCCTGTATCATGTCTGCAGTCCCTGACCACCTCCTGTATCATGTCTGCAGTCTCTGACCACCTCCTGTATCATGTCTGCAGTCTCTGACCACCTCCTGTATCATGTCTGCAGTCTCTAACCACCTCCTGTATCATGTCTGCAGTCTCTAACCACCTCCTGTATCATGTCTGCAGTCTCTAACCACCTCCTGTATCATGTCTGCAGTCTCTGACCACCTCCTGTATCATGTCTGCAGTCTCTGACCACCTCCTGTATCATGTCTGCAGTCTCTGACCACCTCCTGTATCATGTCCGCAGCCTCTGACCTTCTCCTGTATCATGTCCGCTAAATGTACAGTGTGTGTCGTAAAACGTTTGACATTTTGAACATGAGAGAGGCAGCGCTGTCTAGCCACGCTAAAGGTGCAAAGCACCAGTCTGCAGCTGCGTGCTTGACAGCTTCCAATCTGATAGCTGGCTTTTTCACCCGTGCGCCTGAAGCGACACCGGCTCCCAGCTGCGGCATCGGTGCTTCCATCTCATCCACTGTAAAACAAGGGACCATTTTGAGTCACGCTGTATCCAGAAACGTAACCCTAACTGCAGAGGTACTGTACACTACAAAGATTGTCATTTATTTTAGTAAAAATATGCTGGGTGTGACATAGATTTTCTTCTTATTTAACATGTATACATAGACATTTCATGAAACATTAAGTCATGAATATTTACGTGAAGTCATGGAAAAGTCATGGAATTTTATTGGTGAAAATGTGTATGAACCCTGCATAGGGAACCCCTGCTAAAAGTTACTATACATTAGTGTAAAGGTCAGTGGGAAGGATGCTCCTTACACTTGTGATGATTAGGAAGAATTACCACCTTACAGATAGTTAAAAAATGATTGGTGTCAGTGGGAACTTATCTGAGAGGCAGAAATTGCTCAAGGAACTCTCTGGAG
This sequence comes from Pelophylax lessonae, assembly GCF_965119305.1. Taxonomy (NCBI): domain Eukaryota; kingdom Metazoa; phylum Chordata; class Amphibia; order Anura; family Ranidae; genus Pelophylax; species Pelophylax lessonae. The sequence continues at coordinate 175,384,108 of NC_138777.1, read as the reverse complement.
GAACCCTGGTTGAGAAGCCATGTCCCACACGTTTCTCTCACTAAAGAATATCTCATCATTTGATTTATATCACTCCTTGCACTGCTGTAATACCTCATCTCTCTACAAACTTTTGTTTTTATTAGATGTTTGGTAAGATCATTAATAATATTCATATCCCAATTTCCACAGTAAGGAAAGCAGACTTCTGCTTTAAGAAAAGGCCTCCTGCTGCTTCCAGCCACTTTTCACTTAGAAAATGATATGTTAATTGGCATAGGCACATGTAAATGTTCCATGTTGTTAAAATAAATACATTCCTGTTGAGTGACTTTAGTAACATTGGAACATGAAAGTCATCTTTGTTAGGCTGGCCCAGTGAAATGACGTTGCGCAATTCAGTAGTAGCTATCTCCGGTTGTAGTTGGTTTAGGTAATCTGTCTTTGTTTTCTGTCTTTGTTGCCATATTGTGAAATGGCTCCTGACGCTAATGTACTTGTACACATATGCCTCGTTTCCACTGAGCGGAACGGTTCGGGTCGGTACAGTTTGGAAGGGTTAGAATGGTCCGGTCTATTCAGGTGAGCGTTTCCACTGCAAGTCGGGCCACCAGGGACCATGCAGGGTTTACACCAAATGAGGTGTTTGTTTTGCTCTTTCATTTGACGTGAGCATTGAAGTTTTCCTGTCCGCCAATCAGTGGAATCTATCGTGTGACGCCAGTAGCTCCGCCCTAACCGAACCGTTCCATTTCCTATGGCCCTACATCTGAAGCAGGACCAGGAATGGAGCGGTTTGGTTCGCTTGTATGGGCCACTTTCATAATGGAAACACTTAAATTAGCGTACCGTACCGAACTGACCCGAACCGATCCGCTCAGTGGAAACGAGGCAATAGAGATCAAGATTCCTGGCACCTTTTTGGTCGTTGGGGAAGGGAGGAACATTTTAATGATTTGACCATTCAAACCAATGGTCAATTTTTTAAAGAAAAAAAGTACACTCCAGTGAAATTAAATGTACAAATTGCAGCACTCTAAATACCATAAAAGACTGTAATGAAATATGTAAATTAAAAATGAAAAAATAAAATATAATCAATTAAATAATAGGATGCTTGAATTTTCCTCAGATTCATGTCTGCATTTATCATCACCATTTATGCTACCTTTGCTGCACATTGACCTGGCAGCAGTATCTGCGGTAAATGTGCATTGCATGCAGGTGAAGTCTGGTGTTTTTAAACACTTTTCTGCACAGTGTGGCACTTGATTCACGTGGGTATTTTCTGAGTTTATAATTTTTTTTTAGCAGTATCACGCTATATGCTTTTTTTCTGAGTTCCAATTCCTAAGAAAACTCTTGGATCATGTGACTGGTTTGAATTGGCAGAAGTGGTCCCCAGTGTTAATATCCTATATGCGTTTATGCTGCACTTAAGCCTGTTTTTCTGGTGAGTGTGCAGTTCAGCTGTACTGGAACACAGAAGGAACTTTCACTTGGCTATTTTTACTTTATGAACTTTTGAACTATTTTTTATTTTTTTTTTTATCACATTTTGCTGATGAGTTTGATATCCAACTGAAGTGTACACAGAAGGATCATTGATTTGACTGTCTATTTAATTGAACTTTATTATATTTTATTGAATTTAATTTTCAGTCACGCATTTCATCACAGTATTTATTTTATGGTATTTAGAGTGCTAAAAACGTTTTAATCACTTTTATTGCTAATGCAGGTAAACCTGACAAGTCCTCTCTATGAAGAGATCTAGGGCCTATAAGACCCCAGATCCCTCCTCTACAATGGAAAGCATTAGTTGAAAAAAAAACTATCTAAAGCGGGGGTCTCAAACTGGCGGCCCTCCAGCTGTTGGGGAACTACAAGTCCCATCATGCCTCTGCCTATGGGAGTCATGCTTGTAACTGTCAGCCTTGCAATACCTCATGAGAATTGTAGTTCTGCAACAGCTGGAGGGCCACCAGTTTGAGGCCCCTGATCCAAAGCTTTATTTTTTTTTTCAAAAATGCCTTGTTTACATCAGACAGCAACCAGAAGTGACGTCATGCATCGCTCTGGTCCTCCTAGACCATAGAGTTTACCTGAGGCCATCTATCTTCAGCTAATCTCTGTGGTCACCCGCTGCAACCAACTGGATCAGTTCCCGGGGCTACCGATCAGCCAGGTAAGCCGAAGAACCACCTGAAAGATGTGGGGGCAGGGTGCCGCTTCTGAAAGTCATCGAGCAGATATTCAGACGATCAAACCACTTTAAGCGGTTAGCAAATCACCAGCTGAAATAAACAGTACTGGGGTCATGGCTTAGCCATAACCCCAGTATTCCACTTTGAAACCGAGGACATCTTTTTACTATGGCTCAGTTTGGAAGCGATTAAAGCTGATTTCCCAGTACGGCAGTTTTCTCTTTCGTTCATCGACGGACACAGTGCTCCATAAATCGTATTTACTCGGTTTATATTGCCTCCTCCGGGATTAGGACTAGGCAAAACACCCATGGGCTGTCCTCAGCTGGTATATAACCCCCCCTGTCTATTCTAGTTAATCCGTTTTAATCGGTCTAGTCAGGATTAAGGACCTAGGCCCCAGCTGGGATCTCTGGCCATAGCAATTTTTTTCTCCTTCCTTACATCTTTTTTTGTTTTTCTCTCTTGGGAGATCTACCATTAACTGCCGGGCTGGGCGACAGGCTGAAAAAGTAGATACAGTGGTCCCCCCCCAGCCCAGCCAGCGACCGCGTGCAGACCGCAGCTATGCGCTTGGTCAGCCGCGACATAGCCTCACGGACAGAGGCTGCCCCGTGAGTTAAACGTCTCCCAGGGTTGCATACAACTGGGCGGGGGTCTGAGTAACATCGGTCCCTTGGCCGACAGCTCTCCTACTTCGGTGGCGAGAATTCTGTCTGGACCATGGAAGGGTAAGTACAGTCCCCCCCCCCCCCCTCTCCACTTTTGGTGTTTTTTTGAGGTGGACGCAGGTAATCTCCAGGGACAGTCGGACCCTCCTCCCATCCATAAATTCCTCAGTAAGCTGGGCTTTCCCCACTCCCTTTCCCCCCTTTCTGGACCTGGGGTCTGGTGGGGGGGTCCCAGGGCAGAGGATGCAGTGGAAACCCCTGGGGTCTCCCCCACTATCCCCACTCTGTAAGGGTCCTGGGATAGTGTACGTCCTGCCCTGGTAGTCTGGAGGGGTCCCAGTGTAGGAGACCCCTAGGTGCATGCCCTACTGTTTGCAGTGTGGGTATAGCGCAGGGGGGTCCCAGTGCAGAGTGCGCAGCAGAATCTCCCCTAACGTGTGTCCTACCTTAAGGGGGGGTCCCCTTGCAGAGGGTGCAGCATTGCAGAGGGCGCAGGAAAGATCCCGTTAGCATGCTTCAGCATTTGTAGCTGATGGCGGCCATTTTCCCTTAGTCTGGCTGGTCTCCAGCTGGCGGTCATGTTTGTGTAGCCCAATAATGTCACAGGGGCCATTTTTCCTTTGTCCGGGAGGCGCTGGAGATGACCAAAGCCTCCTGGGGGTGTCGAAGCTCCCCCTCTTCCTCTTCTCAGTTTCCTCTTCCTGTGCCAGGGACTTATGAACAGGGGATGGCGTCCATGGTGATGCTGGGCCACAATTTTTAGCGCTCCTCCGATCAGTAGGGTCTCTGTTATCTTTCTATCTGCTGATAGGTACCCTGAGCTTGGGGGGATCCTTTAGTGGTGCCAAAATATCATTTTTGTACTGCAAGGTCTTTCTGGTCACATCTCCTCCACTTACCCCCTCATGGAGGTGGCAGGTCCCTTGGAACCCCAGCTTTCCATGGTTGCACTGACGGTGGTCCTGCAGTCCTTAGTGTCCTGGGTGGAAGTGGCATGTGGGCAAAGGCCCAGGAGGAAGCGTCCCCTGCTTTTCCCTGCTCACTCTGTCTCATCTGATTCTGAGCCTGATGCCACCGTGGACGTTGCCCACCCAGGGGGGCCTAATATCACACCCACAGATCCATCCTATAGTAAGGATGATTCCTCCATGGTAGGAGCGAATGGAAAAAGTGCTGGTAGAAGCACTTATCACTTCAGTGCGTGAGACTTTAAAAATGGAGGATACGGCTGATGTAGCCACGGACGTGGCTGTGTCGTTTGGTACGCATAAGTCACCTTGCTCTCCAAAGGTGTTTCCTTATGAGCCTTATTATGACAGGTTTTCCTGTAAGGAATGGGAACAACCAAAATTACCCTTTGTGGTTCCCACATGTTTTGCTATGAGTTACCCTTTTGAGGAGTCACTTTTAAAAAAAAATGGACTAGACCACCAGTGGTGGAACCTCCTGTTTCCAGGTTGAACAAAGCTACCATGATCCCAGTAGAGGAATCCTCATCTTTTAAGCACCCGGCTGATAGGAAAGTGGAGGCTGTGGCAAGCAGCCTTTTTACAATGGCTGGTTCAACATTGCGGCCAGTCTTTGCCTCAGCTCTGGTGTCTCAGACCCTAACTGAATTAGCCAAGCTTTTGCGCCAGGGCCTGGGGGGTGAGCTGGTCCCTGCTGCTTATGTTGATTTAGCAAGCCAGTTGGTCCATGGTCTGCAGACCAAGCCTCTGGGAAAGCTCTCATTGATCTGCCCTTTTCAGGCGATTGCCTGTTTTGGCCTACCCTGGATGACATCATTAAGGCTATCATGGGGGTAAAAGAGTTCTTTCCTGCCATAGTCTAGGAAAGGGAAGGAGCCTTGTTGCAGAAGGGGCCCTCCTCAGCACATAGAAAGTTATTTCGTGCTTCTGGGACGGAGAATAATGGAAATAGATCTTTGAAATCTTCCCTGGGATGTTCCAAGCATCCTTGGTCTGGTAAGCCTAGAGCTAGCTTCTCCAGACCCGCAGACAAGACCCCTTCAGCACAAAGGTCTGCCCTCACCCATTATTGGGGTGGGGGGACATCTTGGCTGGTTTCCGGCCTCGTGGACCTCCTTCATGAGTGTCAAGGGGATCCACAAAATTATTATTTTGGGGGTACCCAGAAAGAGGGATAAAGCTTGTCCTTTTCAGGTCCGGAGTCTCCTTGTGCGGATTGAATACCTGCAAAGGTTCAGGTGATGTCCGAAGAACCTAAGGTCCCCCTATCCCTGTCCAGGGAATTGATTAACCTAGGGCTGATTCTAATTCTGACCAGGGTGGTCCTTCCTCTGGACAAACTTAAGGCCGTGATTCACCAGCTGCTGTCACACAGATAGTTCTCTCTCCCGAATTGCATACAGGTTCTGAGTCTGGTGGTATCCACCTTCAAGACAGTTCTGTTTGCACAGGCCTACATGCAGCTTCTATAGCAGGTTTGTCTCCACAGGAGGATACCGAGGTTTGTGGTGAGAGCACCGGTTCCTCTGGCAAACGCCGTAGGCGTCCAAGGGCCACGGTAAGGCCAGTTACATCCTCGGCTCAGGCTTCCTCCGCAATTACTGCGTGGAATCAAGGGCAAGGATCTTCTAATCAGTCTGGTGGCCATAAACATCCCAGTTGTCCCAAGGACTGATCTACCATCCTGCTTTACAGTCGCTGGTTTTAATGGCCTAGCTATTGAAAGCCAGGTACTGAGGGAATGAGGTCTGTCTGGATCAGTGATCCCTACTATGATGAAGGCAAGGAAGTCGTCTTCCAGCAAGATATACCATCGTATTTGGAAAGAGTACATTTCTTGGTGTGAGTTGATTGGCGCTCATCCTCGATCCTTTTCTGTGGCTTGGATCTTAACCTTTCTTAAACAGGGCATTGATCAGAAGTTGGCCTTGAGTACCATCAAGGGCCACTTGTCTGCCCTGGCAATCTTCTTTCAGCGACCTCTAGCCACACACACTTTATTTTGTACCTTCATTCAGGGGGTTCGACATGTGGTTCCACCTGTAGGGTCTCTTTTGCTGCCATGGGATTTAAATTTAGTACTTTAGGTTCTCCAGAAACCTTCATTTGAGAATGTTCGTAAGATTCCCTTGCCTACATTATCCCAGAAGGTGACATTATTGGTTGCTATTATCTCAGCCCGCAGGGTATCGGAATTGGCAGCATTATGCTGTTGATGTCCCCTTTTTAGTGGTCCATAGTGATAAAGTGGTTTTTCGTCCCTGTCCATTATTCCTGCCCAAAGTTGTCTCTGACTTCCATTTGAATGAGAACATTGTGTTGCCTTCCTTGTGATCCAAGCTGGCTCATCCCAGGGAGTTTGCTTTGCATACCTTGGATATGGTTCGTGCATTTGGGTCTATCTGGCAGCTACTGAGTCCTTTCGGAGGTCAGACTCGCTTTTTGTGGTTAACGGACAGAGCAAGGAAAGGGCTGGCTGCTTCTTCGACTACCATCTCCAGATGGATCAGGCAGACGGCGACTCAGGCATATTACGTTAAAGGTCAGGTGCCACCTTTCCCTGTCACGACGCATTCTACTCAGGCACTGTACTTCTTGGGCCTTCCGTCATCAGGCACAAATATCGCACATTAGAAAAGTGGACACTTGGTCGTTGGTACATACCTTCACAAAATTCTATAAGGTACTTTGACACTTTGATACTTTGACATCTGCGGATTCTTCTTTTGGACCCAAAGTTTTGCAGGCTGCTGTTTAGGAGAGGCTGTACCCTCTTAAAGCGGGGTATTTTTCTTTAAACTTTTTTATTTTTTAGATTGGATTGGGCTCCTGTGACCCGGTTAAGGCTCCTGTGTCCTGGTGAATGGCTCTTATGTTTAGCCTTGGGTTATTTTCGCAACCCCCTCATTTTTTTTCAGTGCTTTTGGACGTTCCAGTAGTTATGATTTATGGAGCGCTGTGTCCGTTGATGAACGAAAGAGAAAATAGGATTTCTTTACTTACCGTAAAATCCATTTCTCTGAGTTCATCAACGGACACAGCACCCACCCTTCTATGGAGTTCTGATACTTCTAATATGGCTTGCTACTAAACTGATTACCTAGAGCAGAGAGGGGGTTATATACCAGCTGAGGAAGGCCAATGGGCGTAGCCAGGTATTTTTTGTTCTGCCTAGTCCTACTCCTGGAACCGGAAATATAATCTAGTAGTTATGATTTATGAAGCACTGTGTCTGTCGATGAATTCAGAGAAATGGATTTTACGGTAAGTACAAAAATCCAATTTTTGTATAGGCTGTACCTGTAAGATCCCCCTGTAAATCATTGTAGTGGCACAAATGGCTGCACTGCTGCTTACTGGAACATAGGAGGTCGTCTGCTCAGCATGGGCGCTATGGGCGTTTTCTCAATATTAATTTATTCTGGCCATTGGAATGAATGAATAAATGTTCAAGTGCTAAACATGTCTAGCATTTAAGTGTGTTTTAGATGCACTAGTGATGATTTTTTTTTTTTTTTTTTCAGCCTGTAAATGCTCCTCTTCTAATACGCCTGTAAACGTGGGTGTGTGTGCATGGGGACATAGGTTAACAAAGAGGTGCTCTTACAGGCTAAAAAGACAAAACACAAAATGCCTATAAAAGAGGTGTTTGTTTTCAAAGCCCGGTGTGCATGAAGCCTAATATTTCACCTGGTGGCTAAAAAGAACACAAACTATTAATATGAAATGGTTCGTAGTTACCCGTTTTGTAATTTTTATTATGATCAAAATTACATAACTAAAAAATATTCAACAGAAATAGTCTTTCTTTTTTATGATATAATGTATATTGTTTTTACTCCCTCTCTCATATCATCGTTCTCTAGTAATACCAAGATAGCAGCTGTGAAACTCAGTGTAAAAATCTACTTAGGAATCTGATGGGTAGGATTGCAGAGTGTGTCCGTGTACAGTAAGTTGGCATGGATACAGTGTCATTATCCCTTCTTACCAAAATGACTGGGATTATTATGCTTTTCTATTGGCTGACAGCTTATTCTGCCATGTTATGAAAGTGGCCTGTCAGCTGATAGAAAAAAAATTCCAGCCTTTTGAAAGTAAAGCTGCTTTTCACAAAGAGTTTCACAGTTTCTTTATGGGAATTGCTAGAGAGATGTGGAAGAGGAGACGCTTCAAAAAAAAGGGATTACATCAACCTCTATGCACAAGAACTTACATGGGATCGCATCATAATTGTCAATTTAAGTCATTACAAATTCTGTGTTGTCAAAGGTGAGGATACTTTTGAGACCTTTGCAGACTTTAAATATTGTGCTAATTTAAAAAGACCATTCATTTCAAAAATGTCTTCCTCTAAAGCTGGCCATACATTAAGCAATTTTCTTTTCTTTAGACACAGTACACACTTGCGCAATGCGGGAATGAGCGCAATTTCAGTGCGGGTTCCCACATTGCATCTCACTCGCAGGCAGTTCACACTGCTCTCTGCGAACCGCTGCGGTTGTCAATGTAATTTATGACACCCCCAGCTTGGTTCGAAGATTGCAGTGCTAAATGTGAAATGGTACAGGAATCGTATTTATACCCATGTTATCCAAATCCAATGCGGACCAAAAAAGGGTCCAAATGCAATGCAAATCTAGCCATACAGACTGTGTGGCTGAATTTGCATCACACAGACATTGCATGTGATCTACACAGCAATGTGGTGCGAATCACATGCGATGTCTGGGATCGCAGCAGTGTGAACGCAGCCTCAACCAAGATTGCCCCCCCTTTTACTTAACTTGCTCTGTGTATTCTTTTAAATTTGCCACGGCTGAGAATTCTTAATGTAGCACAAAAGCGGTGATGTCACTGTCCTTGTAGTTCATTAATACTTCCTCCAGCCCCTTAACCGAAGTTCCGTACCTCTGTACTTACCCGGGCTCTGGATGAATAGTCTGCAGGAACCTTAGCCATGTAGACCCACTGATCGTGGTTGCAATGCTTTGCTGGCTCCGAAGCAAAAAAATGCACAATCGGTGTGTGTGCATTTATTATATGCTGCAAAAGGATGAATTAGCCTTTAAAGTGGATGTAAACCCCACTCATGAAATCTGACCTGGGGACATATATCTGTAGTGTTTACCTATCTCTCTCCAAACCTTCTAAGTCCGATGTCCTTCTGCTGCTCTGTTGCACACAGAAGGAGCCTGTCAGCAATTCCCAGCCAATGATTCACAGTCGGGACCTGCTGATTGGGTGTGTGCAATCACAGCCCAGAGCTCTTGTGGCTCCCGTATCTGTCTCAGCCAATGAGGGAGAGTCCCCGGAGAGACGCTGCTCTCATGCACATCGCTAGTTCGAGAGGGCACTCAGGTAAGTATTTGGAGGGGCTTCTGCACACAGAAGGTTTTTTATCTTCATGCATAGTATACATGAGTGTAAAAAACCTTCAGCCTTAAGACCCACTTTACTATCGCTTTAAGTCATGTGGTGTGTATTGGTGATAAATAGAGTTGCCAAAGTATTCCAGTCTCATTAAAAATTAAATAATCATGTTTTGTGATAAACTAGATTTACAGCTTCTATGGATAAACTGTTAACCACGCAGAAAACTTTCACTGATAGACCATGTGTTCTACGACCCTTGATATCTTTCAGATGTTAATACTTGTCTGGAACAGGGTGACTGTTTTACAGAGATCTGGTCATCTCGCTCCGTAAAACTGTCATCACTAGGCTTTGAAGATAGAGCTTGAAATGAGCACAACCACAAGAAGAGATTAAAGGTGCAATCTGTGCTTCATAGTATCAAAGCAACTCAAGAAGTGGTTAATGGTTTCCCTGGGTCGCAGTTTTGTTGTCATGGAAAAAAAATTAAAACAGCAGTAATAAAATAAAGTACCATGGTTTGCTTATTTTGCCACCTAAAAGGTATTTACAGCTTTTTAGACAGTTATTATTAGTGATTTTCTTAAGTGTTTACCCCATCTAACTTTTCCACATTTTGTTGTTACAGCCTGGAATTAAATGGATTTAATTGGGCATTTTGACACCTTGACATTGCAGAATATGTTTTGTGACATTAAAGTTAAACAAAAAATAAATTTGTTGGTTGCTCAAGTATTTTCCATTATGAGTCAAGTAGATTGTAGAATCAGCAGTTACTGCTGCAAGTTGTTTGGGCTAAGTCTCTTTCAGAGTTGCCCATTTTAAACCAGCAGTTATGGCATATTCTTGGAGAAATTTAACTATAAAGGTGGTCCTTCTGGGAGGTAAATGTCTACCTCAGTCTTAGGTTTCTGGGACTAAAACAGTGTTTCCTCTAAAATTGCAGTTTTTGGCGCCATCCATCTTGCTTTAGAACCTGATTAGTTTTTCAGCCCCTTCTGGTCAAAAGAATCTGCACAATTTAGTTCTCCCGCCACCATACTTCTCCCTGGAAATGGTTTACCCGGGTCATCAAGAGTTTTGAACTGGCAAAAAGCGCAGACTAAATGTAGCGGGTGTGTAAACATTTATAAAAGGAAGACAATTACCAACCACCATGAAGTAAGATGAATTATGCTCATCATGGTTCTCAAAAGGACTCCCAGCTGGGGAGGAAACCAAGGAAACTTCTCAATGGATTCACGGGATATGGCCTGGATGGCACCTGCAATAGGTAAGAGAAACCACAAAGGGGGTTTTGAAACATGTTGCCAGCCCCCTGACATCACTTCCTGTTTCATCACTTGTTGTCATCGCCTGTGCTCCATCGATCCACACGTGCTGCTTCCTGTCCTGAGGCTGCCTGGTCACCCCAGCTACCACACTCCACTCCTTGCAGCAGCTCCATCTTGGGATTCTGGATGTCTCCTCTTCCCAGCTGCAGATGCGCTAGTGACATCCACACACTGTGAGTTGCCAATTATTGTGTGCGGTGTCCACCTCTCTACCTTGCTGCACTTAGATTGGAGCCCCCCTTCTATTTCCCTTAACTATTACAGGTGCCACCCAGACTTTATCCCGTGTGTCCACTGTCACAGTTTCCTTGGTTTCCTCCCCAGCCGAGAATCCTTTTGGGAACCAAGATAAGCATTAATAATCTTACTTTGTAAGTTGCTAATTGTCTTCCTTTAATTAATGTTTACATACAAACTGCAATTAGTCTACGCACTTTGCTCTTTTTGTCTGTTTGCCGCTTAGAGAACGCGTCAGTCTCTCTGAAGTGCTGCATTACGTGTGCTAGATTGGATTTTTCAGAGGTTCCTAAAGCCATAAAATTTATCCTGAGGATTTGGATCACACTGTACTTTCCTTCATTGTAGTTTGTCTCAGCCCAGACTCCACCCATCGTGCCATATTGACAATTTTTACCCTCCGAAAGAGTGTTTGCTTACTTTCAGAGAGATTTTTGCAAAGGTCAAATGGCACTTTTTGGTCTCATCAGACCAGAGACCCTTTTCACATATTTGCTGTGTCGCCTACATGTGTTCAAGCAAGCGCAAAGAGTTGATTTTTGATATTGTATTTTTTAGCAGTGGCTTTCCACAGATAATTTTCAGTGTTGGTGAGCATCAAGGTTATAAGGGTCCCATGGACTATTTCTCTCGTCATAGTTTGGGATCTCCACAGCTTCCTTAGAGGCACCATTGACCCCTTTCTTGCATCTGACTAATGCTCTAATAACAATAAACACATTGGTAAGAAGTATGCAATGTGCAGCTTACAAAGAACAGCATTCAGGAGTATGTAATTCACCACAAAATGGTCCTGAAGCAGTTAATAAAGTGCGGCCCCCCCTGCACTTCACTCACCTAGGCGGATGCCGTGCAAGGTCCCCCCTTTACCTCCTAGGATATGCATATCACATATCCCAAGAGGCATAGCTCTTCATTCAGAAAGGAGGAGGCGAGCGGGCCGAGCGCTGCATCATCAGGAGGCTTGCCGACTGAACCAGGAAGAGTCAGCAGCCTCCTGATGATATCACAATCAGCATGAAGTTGCAGGGCAGACAGGGGGTGGAAAAAGAGGATCTCAGTGGGACAATGCTGGATCCTCTAGGTGGGTATCAGAATTTCGCCCAGTAGGAGGGTGAGAGGTGCTGGTTTTCCAATCCTTGGACCACTTTTGGTAGGTCCTGACCACTTCAGATTGGGAACATTTCACAAAAGCTACAGTTTTGGAGATCCTCTGTCTGGCCATTACAAGTTTTCCCTGGTCAAAGTTGCTCAAATCCTTATGTTTGCCCATTATTTTTCTGCTGTTAATACATCAACTTCAGGGACATCTTGCTGCCTAATGAATCCCACCCACTTTCAGAAGCCATTGTAATTAGATAATCAATGTTATTTGCTTTACCTGTCAGTGATCATAATATTATGGCTGATCAGTGTATGTTAATTGGCAGCTCAGTAGCTTAGTGGTTAGCACTCCTGCCTTGCAGTATCAGAGTCCTTTGTTTGAGTCCCAACCATAATGAAGCCTCCATTAATTTTGCATGTTCTTCCTGTGCTTGCATGGGATTCAGGTAGTCCGGTTTTCAAATACGATCTTAAGACTTGCTGGTAGGTTAATTGACGCCTGTCTAAATTGGCCTTAGTATGTTCCTTCTCAGACTTTCGGCCAAGTGTATTATCTGTTCTTTTCGCCAGTTTGGGAAACCAGTTATCAAGTCCCTGTGTGATAAGGTGGGTGGGTATGGTAGGAGGGCTCTTTCCCTTCCAGTTTAAATGTGGCCTTGTTTACCAGGCTTTTCCTCAGTTGAAGGCAGAGATCTCCCAAAGTATTTATGCCTTTCTTGTAGGGATGATGCTGCATTTGACCGGCCAGAGGCTAGGTTGAGAAAAGTGACAGTACAGGGGTGGCAGAAAAGTTAATTGCACATTGACACCCAAGCACTTACCCCTATACCCATCCCCTTGTTGCACAGTGCTATGCACTATATTTCCCCTCTGATTAGCAGGGTATAGCTCCTTGGACTTGCCCTGAAAGTCTAGGGGGGGGGGGGAGTGGCCTTATGGGGAGCCTCACTGAGTACTTGGGTGACTTTGCGTTGGTGGGTCCCTGAAAAATGGAGTCACAGAGGTGGACAACAAGTACCCCAGTCTTTGTTGGGAGTCTGGTGTCCCAGGAGATCAGGGCCAGGGTCCTTTCTCTTTGTAGAAGGACCAAGTGCATGCACCCTGTGCATGTTTTGTGTGCGTCACTTTTTGAGAGTTCATTTAATTTTTTTTTCCACTTAGTTAGTTTTCGAGTGTGCACAGCACACCTCGTAGCTAAAGAAAAAGGTGAGTATTTATGCAAGTGAGGAAGGGACCTTAGATTGTTAGCTTCTCGAGAGCAGGAACTGAAGTGAATATATAGTATAAATAAAGCACTATGTACATTGTTGGCACTGTATAAATACCTCTAAGGCCTCTTGCATACTGCAGCTTGAAAAACCTCAGTACAGCGTTTTTCTTTTTTCTTTTTTTTTTTTTTACGGAGCTAAAATGAAGCCCATTATTTACAATGTGCCTGTGCACACAGGCACCTAAAGAAGCGCTGAGTATTCCTTCTATCGTCAGGAAGATTATCTGCAGCGCCAGAGCTCCGGCTGCTATAGGGCCATACAGGCTGTTTTATGTCCTGCATGTTAACCCTTGGATGGACATCGTTGATGGTATTCTTGGTCCGAGTGCGTTTATATGTGTATACACCTATCCAGTCACGGTTCCAGGTCAACCTCCTACCCATATTGGCTGTTCATCAGGATCTGTTGAGATCAGGCTCATTCAATACTGATATCTGGTAAGCGCTTTGGTATGCCCTTCCGACAGGAGCATCTTGGAGGAGAATCTTATTTTTCAATTTGCGATGGAGGACTCTATAATTTTCACCACTATACATCAATTGTTTTTGGGACTTTAAATATCTTATTAATTGTGTGTTGCACCTTATTCATTTATGTGCACAATTATTATTTGTATTTTTATATTTACCTCTGTTTTTCACTTTCAGTGTGCTTATTAAGTGAATATATCATTTTCTTTATATATATTGGTCCTTTATAGTGCAGCTTTAGCCTTTTATATTATTTACAATGTGCCTGTGAACACAGACACGTAAAGAAGCGCTGAGTATTCCTCAGTAAAAAAATAAATGGGAAAATCTGCATGCGTAAATTGACAGCGCTATATAAGTACCTGAAATAAATAAATAAATAAATAAATAAATTCCCGGTCAGAATTTTGCGCCAGTGCGTGCAAATACGCGCATATGAGCAGAATTGTTAATTTTTTCTAGGAAGGTATTATGTGCACAAATGTGCAAACTCTCATATACGTGTGAATACACGCGCATATATTTGGGCAAAACAAACCCCTAAAATTACGTCCAAAAAAGCAGAAGCTCAAACATCAGTACTGTGTGCAAGAGGCCTAATACAGTACAAATGGTATAAATTTATTTTTTTAAATGTTGGGTTTACTTTTGTTCTTTAGCATATGATTTGGCCTATGTGTATGTAAAAAAAAAAAAAAGTTATAAAACTGTGTAACTCACTTTAAAAGCTGCAATAGGAAATTGTCATTGGAGATCATCTTCTTCTTGTAAGTTGGCTGAACATCCCTGCTTACTTCTTGGAGAGTTTGTTTGCCAAGAAAGGTCATTTACTGGGACTCAGCAACAACTGTGACTGGCCGAGCGCATCCATTTCTTCTGGGCTGTGATTTCTTAACATTTTTATATAACTTTTTTTTTTTTTTTCTTTTTTTTTAACATTATTTAAAAACTTCCCAAATTTTATTTTTGACTGACCATTTACATTGGTGTAATATAGTGTACTGTTTAACCTACTCATCTGTATGTTTAGTACCTTTGACATCCCAAATTAAAACTGAACTCACAATTGTTACATGTACTGTATGTATGCAATCGGTCTAAAGCCTGGTACACACTGGTAGTTTTTTTTTCATTCAACCCAGCAGGCTGAACAAAAAAACTGAAGATTTCAGGAGGAGGCGCTGTCAGTTACCCGATGTCAGTATAGCAGTCTCCCCCACTAAGCTATTGTGTTCTGACAGGACCCCCCCACCAGAACATTGGCTGAGAATGCTGATTGGGTACCGATCGGCGGACCTTTTTCAGTCATGCCCCTTCCGCAGAAGATAGCCGAATGGTAGTAAGGGGCACTATATGTGGCCTGAAAATTCAGGTACTTAAAGAGTAACTCCGCTTTTGTTGAAAAAAAGAAAACATTCCCCTCTGGGTGATCTATGTACGTTACAAGGATTTTACCAAACTTTGTTGCAGATTCCTACCTTTTGGTTTTCTGAAGAAATCACTGTGTATTTGTCTGTATCCACGTGGGAAAGTGAGTCTAATGGGAGTGGTTTCATAATTATAAATCAGTTGTGCGCCTGCAGGGCTCTAATGAGGAAATCTGCTGGGCCTCCGTCACTTTAGACGTGATTTTCTATTGGGAGTATCTCACCGAAAATGACATTTTTGTTGCAGGGGATGCCTGAAATCTGACTTGTATCTTAGTGCACACTTCTGGGAAAATTGGTGAATACAAGCTGGAAATTATGTTTGGGGGGGGCGTACACCTCTAGGTAGCCATATTGCATTGCATTTTCAGGAAAATTAAAGAGCTGCAAATTGAAAAGGAAAGGTCATTTTTAATAACATTCTATTACAATATGACTTGTGTCGTAATTACTATATTATTATATCGCTATATTATTTTTTCGTTATTTGCCTTTTGCCTTTTTTTTTACCCACAAAAATGGAGTAATCCTTTTAGGGCAATACACACAGGCAGAATATTGGGCAGCATCTGTCAGTTCAATAGAAACTGGCTGACATTCGGTTTGTGTTTACGGCCCTTAAATACCTGAATTTTTTAGCCGCATGAAGTGAGTAGAGGAAGAGCCAGCTTTTTTTAACCACCTCAATACTGGGCACTTTCACCCCCTTCCTTCCCAGACCAATTTTCAGCTTTTGGTGCTCTCACAATTTGAATGACAATTACTCAGTCATGCTACACTGTACCCAAATTAAATTTTTATCTTTTTGTTTACACAAATAGAGCTTTCTTTTGGTGGTATTTATTCACTACTGGGTTTTTATTTTTTGCGATATAAGCGAAAAAATAACGGAAATTTTGAAAAAAAAACTATTTTCTACATTTTGTTTTAAAAGAAATCCAATAAAATCAAAATTCATCAGAAATTTAGGCCAGGATGTGTTATTCTACATATCTTTGGTAAAAATAAAATCCTGATAAGTGTATGATAATAGGTTTGCGTGAAAGTTTTAGAGTCTACAAGCTAGGCTACGTATGATTGATCAATTCTGATGGACTGACTACCTATCTCATTTCGTGAGGCCCTAAAATGTCAGGACAGTACAAATACCCCCCAAATGACCCCTTTTTGTAAATATGACAGTCCAAGGTATTTAGTTAGAGGCATAGTGAGTTTTTTTGAAGTTGCAATTTTTTTTTGCCCACAATAGTTGAATGAAGTTGCAATGAAGATTCCCCCCCCCCCCACACACATAATTGTCATGTTAACACGTTATTTCTTACACATGGCATAGATAAACTTGCAATTACACCCCAAAATATATTCTGCTACTCCACCTGAGTATGGCGATACCACATGTATGAGAATTTTCCACAGCCTGGCCACATGCAGAGGCCCAACATCCAAGTAGCACCGTCAGGCGTTCTAAAAGCATAAATTACACATTTCATTTCCTGAGTACCTATCACATTTTTGAAGGCCCTGGAGCACCAGGACAATAGAATTACCCAAAATATTACCCCATCTTGGAAATAAAAAGTGTATTTTCCACGAGCCACAATGAGTCTTTTGAACGTGTCATTTTTTTTCCACAAGTTTTTGGAAAATGTGTAAAGAAAATGAAAAACTATTTTTTTTACACAAAGTTGTCAATTTTTTTTAACACATAGCATGTACATAGCAAAAATGACACCCCAAAATATATTCTGTTACTCCTCCTGAGTATGGCGATACCACATGTGTGAGACTTTTCCACAACCTGGTCTCATACAGAGGCCCAACATTCAAGTAGCACCGTCAGGCGTTCTAGGAGCATACATTACACACAGTACCTATCACACTTTTGAAGGCCTTGGATCATTTTTTAGCCATGGGACAGATGTGCGCTGATTCCTGGGACAGATGTTGATCACTGGGATGTGGCAGATGTTCACTTTGACAGATGTGGCATATGATGTGCGCCAGATGAATACAGATGTGATAGATAATCACTGACAGATATGGCCGATGATGTGCGCCAGATGATCAAAAAACAGATTTTGCAAATGATGTGCGCCAGATGATCACAGACAGATTTGCGCCAGATGTGGCAGATAATGTGCGCCAGATGTGCGACAGATAATCAGAGAGATGTGGCAGATGATGTGCACCAGATGATCACGGACAGATGTGGCAGATGTGTGTCAGATGATCAGACAGATGGGGCAGATGTGCGCCAGATGTGGAATATGTGCGCCAGATGATTTGCGCCTGATGATCACGAACATATGTGGAAGATGTTCACTGGGACAGATTTTATTGGGACAGATGTCACAGGTGTTTTATTGTGGAGGCACTGTGTTTGGGGAAACTTTTGGGGACACTTTTGGGGGCACTAGCACAGGGTGATCAGTGAGTAAAAAGCAGTAAAGCAGCTCTATACTCGCTGATCGCCGCCTGCCAGCACTGATCTGCTCTCCTTCTCCTCACTATGTGAGGAGAAGCAGAGCCGATCACCGTGACAACGGCTCTATTTACATCACCTGACAGCATTGATTGGACACTGCCGTCATGTGATCAGGAGGGCCAATCACAGAGCCCTCCTGTTGAGCGGTGTTGCTCTGTGTTCGGGGGACGCAGGCACAGCGAGATCGCGCAGCTGCGCGTGCATGCGGCTGCACGATCTCCCTCCTTCAGGACTTTCCTGAACGTCCACTCAGGAGGAAGCACCCACTCAGCCATATATGTACATTGGTCGGGTGGGAGGTGGTTAAAGTGCCCAAAAGCAAAACTTGTATTCTATTGGCACTTACCAGATGAGAAGATTACCGTCTGGGCCCCTCCCCTACGATATATCCCCCTTGGAAGACACGTGTCCCTGTGTCGTACGCGTAGGGGAGAGGCCCGGACGGTGTTTCTGCCTAAACCAGGATGTAAAGGAGCAGCACACAGATACTCCATTCCTACCCGGTTGCCATCACATACAATTACTAGAGATTGCTACTAAGGTTGTTTTATGCTTGGTGCACTTGAGCACCCACTAAATGTGAGTATATTACTTTTCTTAATAAAATACCGTTTATAAAAAGATATAAGCACTATTGGAGTCCCCCTTTCTTTCTATGTGATACCGAATGGTTACTATGAGGGAAGTTAACCGGAGTGAAATGTTCTCCTGAGGGGCTGGTACACCATCTGTAACTAAGGGAAAGGCGACCCTGAAAGGGTAAACTGCGCTGTACGACCTTTGCTTAATTGCTGGGTCACATGAGCGGAGGCGAGGACCCAGTCACATAGAGTGTTGCGGTGAAGGTTACCACGGAGGCTGCTACTGGATGCACTATTTTGTCACTATATAGAAATCATTGGGAAGTGCAATTTCAATTACGGAAGATTATCACCTAGCACTTTTATCACATTTTAAGAAAACAATATTATTTGAAATACTTTTACACATTGAACATATGTTTTTAAATATTTCACCAATTTCTTAATATTTATTTATTCATTTATTCACTTATTTAACTGTTGATCACAATGGCACACTTTTCACTTTAAATCTTATGATGGATTGTCATTTAAATATTTATTAATTTGATCATTTATTATTTATATTTATTACTGATTGTATTTTGCACATTTACATATTCATTTGGAGCACTTTATATTGCGCGGCATTATTTAATTTATATGAATTCAAAGACACCCAGGAATTCAAAGTGAAAAATGATGCAGCAGACTGGTCCATTTTGCTGAAATTTCATTGAAGCAACTCAAAATGGTACTCAGTAGTTTGTATTACCCCCATGTGCTTGTATGCATGCCTGACAATGTCATTGCATGCTCCTAATGAGACAATGGATAGTGCCTTGGGGTATTGCCTCCCATATCTGGACCAGGGCATCACTGAGCTCCTGAACAGATTGAGGTGCAACCCAGCGGCGTCGGATGGACCAAAAAAAAAAATGTCCCAGAGGTGCTCTATTGGATTTAGGTCAGGCAAGTGCGGGGGCCATTCAATGGTATCAATTCCTTCATCCTCCAGGAGCTGGCTGCATACTCTCGCCACATAAACCCGGGCATTGTTGTGCACTATGGGGGAACCCAGGACCCACTGCACCGATATCTATCCCGATACCCAATAGCTGTCAGGGTGCGTCCCTCCATGGGTGTGCCTCCCCAGACCATCGCTGACCCACCACCAAACAAGTCATGCTGAACGATGTTACAGGCAGCATAACATTCTCCACAGCTTCTCCAAACCCCTTTATGTGTTTCACATGTGCTCAGGGTAAACCTCCTATCGCCTGTGAAAAGCACAGGGCGCCAATGGCGGATCTGACAATTTTCGTGTTCAGTGGCAAATACCAATGCAGCTCCATGGTGCTGGGCAGAGAGAACAGGGCCCACTAGATGACGCCAGGCCCTCAGGCCACCCTCATGAAGTCTGTTTCTGATTGTTTGGTCAGAGACATTCACACCAGTGGCCTGCTGGAGGTCATTTTGTAGGGCTCTGGCAGTGCTCATACTGTTCCTCCTTGCACAAAGAGCAGATACCGGTCCTCCTGATGGGTTAAGTACCTTCTAGGGCCCTGTCCAACTCTCCTAGAGTAACTGCCTGTCTCCTGGAATCTCCTCCATGCTCTTGAGAATGTGGTGGGAGACACCGCAAACCTGGCAATGTCACTGCCTGTGCAACCTCTGTAGGGTCCAGGTATCGCCTCATGCTACCAGTAGTGACACTGACCCTAGCCAAATGCAAAACTAGTGAAATGCAGTCAGAAAAGATGAGTAGGGAAAAAAAATGTCAGTGGTCTCCACCTGTAAAACCATTTCTGTTTTGGAAGTGGTCTCATAGTTGCCCATCTAGTGCACCTGTTAATTTCATTAACACCAAAGCAGCTGAAACTGATTAAGAACCCCCTCTGCTATTTAAAGTGCTTGTTATCCAATGAGGTAAAATCACTGCCAGCCCCTCTCTTGAATACAGCGATAGCACATGCTGTAAGTGTTTTTAAACGGTGTCTCTAAATACCTTTATTCTGTTATCTTCAGGCCGGTCACGTGACTCCCGGCCGCTCTGCTTCTCCAATCTCTGGGCTACAGCGGGAGGAACCGAGATCTCCCTCTGACGTCAGCCAGGAGGTCACGTGACTGCCATGCTGGCTTTTCAGCCCCTCTGGCTGTAGCCCAGGGATCGGAGAAGCTGAGTGTCCGGGAGTCACGTGACCAGCCTGAAGATAACAGAAAAAAGGTATTTAGAGACACCGTTTTAAAAAAACACTTACAGCATGTGTGATCGCTGTATACAAGAGAGGGGCTGGCAGTGACATTTTAAAAACTTTTAAATTAATAGCAGCGCAGAGACAACTCGCAGACACAGAGCTGACTGACAGGGAGGGAAGGGGCGGAGAGGACAGAGGAGACCTACGGATGACAGAGGCACGTAAACTGACCACGGTGTCAGGGCTCAGCAGCCATGCTATAACATGGTCAGTTTACAGGGGGGAGGGTAGAAACTGGCAGGGTCAGCCATGTTTTTTTACAGTTTCCAGAGGGGTAGGTTAGATGGCACAACTGCGCTGTTTAACTTGCTATATGGAAACAGGACTTCTCTTTTTTTCTTTTTTAGGGCTTTAATTGACCAGATCAATCTCCCAGGAGTTTAATTGATTTGATGCTATACTGATTAAAAAGTGTTCCTTTCATTTTTGAAAGCAATGTATATGGTTTTGTTGTTTTTTTTTGTTCATGTTCCAGCGCCAAAAATTGGTTCACCTTTTAAAGTAAGTATAAAATGTGATCTGTCTTTCAGTGGTGGGAGGGTTAAACCTTTTCTGCATGTACTATTTTTTTTTTTTTTCTCTACACAATCCCTAAGCAGAGTAAATCCAAGAAAAAGTTCACATTCCCCTTCGGTGTTACGGGTCGTTTATTCGAAGAACTATTGTTTAATTTAATGTGCCTGCTGCCAAAAATCTGGAAGATAATTTTCTGTGTGTAAACGTTCTTTTCTTCCCCAGAAGCAGACATCTAACAGGAGGCGAGGGCAAGTCTCTTGTCTTCTGGGATCCTTGGAGTTTTCATGCGTCTGTACTTTTTACTTTTGTCTGTTCAAAGGGGAAAAGGTCTCCCGGTCAGCTAATAATATAGGAAGCCTGCACAAAGTCTGAAGGGATACGGCGAGGAACAAAATGTATTTTCTTTTGTGTAAATAATATGAATATGCCAAGTAATGCAGTTCAAGAGGAACTATTGAACCAGGTAGAACAATTCACTGAGCTGCTGATACTAATAGCGATATCCAATATTTTTCTGTTTCTCTAAAGTCCAACTCCAGCCTGCGCCCACACTGCAAGGGTTAATGGCTTGTTTTGTTTCGGGGAGCGGAGAAATGGTTTATCTGATCCTCCACAGCAGATGGTGCCCTACACTTCGTCAGTGGACTGCCCCTTGGCACCAACACATCCGGTACAGGACTATGAACCCTGTTTTGGTCTTGATGCTGTTAGTACCCTAGACCACTGGTATGTGGGGGAATTCTAATCAAAGAACCAGTTTACTGTCCATCAGACCTTAGGGGGGCCGTGCTGTTACCAGTGGGAGTAAACAATGCCTCTGGCTTGGTCGTCAGTGGGAGTAAAAGAAATACATTGCCTGTCTGTGGTCAGTAGAAGGAACAGTGCCGAATCAACAGTACCGCTGGTCTTGGTGGGAGGAATAGTGCCGCATTGCTGGTGTCAGTGGAATGACTAGTACACCAGTGTTGGTGTCAGTGTAAGTAATAATGCCCCATCACTGGTGTCAGTTTTGGGGGGGGGGGGGGATAGTGCCCAATCATTGGTGTCGGTGGGAAGAGTAATACCCTGTTGTTGATGGAATAGTGACCTGTTGGTGTCAATGGAAGGAATAGTCCCCCATCTTTGGTGTCAGTGGCAGGAATAGTGCTCCATTATTGGTATTAGTGGGAAGAATAGTGCCACATCATTAGTGTTAGTGGGAGGAATAGTGTCCCATCATTGGTGTCAGTGGCAGGAATAGTGCTCCATCATTGGTATTAGTGGGAAGAATAGTGCCACATCATTAGCGTTAGTGGGAGGAATAGTGTCCCATCATTGGTGTCAGTGGGAGGAATAGCGCTCCGTCATTGGTGTCGGTGAGAAGAATAGTGCCCCATCATTGGTATCAGTGGAAGGAATAGTGCTCCATTATTGGTATCAGTGGAAGGAGTAGTGCCCCATCATTGGTGTCAGTGGAAAGAATAGTGCCCCATCATTGGTGTTAGTGGGAGGAATAGTGCCCCATCATTGGTGTTAGTGGGAGGAATAGTGCCCCATCATTGGTGTTAGTGGGAGGAATAGTGCCCCATCATTGGAGTTAGTGGGAGGAATAGTGCCCCATCATTGGTGTTAGTGGGAGGAATAGTGCCCCATCATTGGTGTTAGTGGGAGGAATAGTACTCCATCATTGGTGTTAGTGGGAGGAATAGTGCCCCATCATTGGTGTTAGCGAGAAGAATAGTGCTCCATCATTGGTATCAGTGGGAAGAATAATGCCCCATCATTTGGGTCAGTAGGAAGAATAGTGCCCTATCATCGGTGTCAGTAGGAAGAATAGTGCCCTATCATTGGTGTCAGTGGGAGGACTAGTGCCCCGTTGTTGGTGTAAGTGGAAGGCATGGTATCTCATCATTGGTGTCTGTGGGAGAAATAGTCTTGTGTCTGAGAAGTAACAATGCCCCAGAGACCGGATAAAGGCAAGCAAAGCATCACATCCGACCCACAACCCTAGACCAAGACAAGCAATTAACCCTTGCAGTCCAGGCACAGCTCCACTTCAAGCGATAATTTTTTAGTTGCCTGGAGTTGGACTTGAAAGCCTAAGTTCAGGCAAAATTAAAATGTAATAGTTCATTGTGCATCAGTTGCCATACGGCTCTGTCTTGATTCCAAACATGTCTTCCTAAGCCTCCCTGCAGTGTGATGGGGCCAAAGTCAAAGCTAGTTTCCTGCTCTGGGAACTAGACATTTTTCCCTGCTCATTATCTTGATCACTGCTGCCCTCACAGCCCCCAGGAGTTCTTCTGCCTCTTGAGCCTATGAAAGAGGACCTGGCCACTGGAAGCGTTGCCTCCACCAATAGGAAGTGTCCACATCTTGCAGGCAGTTATGAGGACACCTAAAGAAGGACTCTGGGAAGTAAATAGAATAAATAAATAAGAGCGAATGTTCATGTAACTGTGGGTATTTGGATAGTTGTTTTATTTTTTCATACCAGCTCTTAGATGAAAGGGGTTGGTAATATCCTGGAGTTGAACTTTAACAGGGTGACCGCATTAAATTGCACCACAACCAGAAAAGGTTCCCCTTGGGTGGGACTTTTAAGGCACCAAATTTAGACGACAAATAAAGTAAGTAAAATGTAAGAAACTTTATTATCTTATACAAAAGAATAAAAACAATAGGCAAGCTGTAAAATACTCCACATGAACCAGTGCAACTTGGACCACTGAACCCCCGGGTTTGACCCGACGCGTTTCGGAGTATGAATTAACTCCTTCCTCAGGGGTGCCCTTGGAGGGTGGTCTGTAGATAATTATCATAAAACAATTAATTATCACATATTGCAAAAAACATACAATACATTGAGGGTTAACATGTGTAATCTACTTACATAGTTCACTGTAATGGGAGGTATAAATAGCCTGCCTCAGAGTTAAAAGCAAAGGGTGAGCATGCCAACGTTGTCCACTAGGGGTGCCTTCTGGTTATCCTAGAGAGTCTAGGGGTCTTGGATGAACTCCTGGATCCAGGTGGTCAGCAACTATCCGCTAGCTAGTCTCGGTCAGAGGCTAGATGGGAGCAGCTGGAACCTATTCACAGCAGTTCTGCTGGACAAAAATTCGAGCAATTAATCAAAGTGTATGCTCAGACAGAAATAGAAAAATATGTATCAAAAAGTGCCCAAACATTGCTCAAAAACATCCATGAAAGCAGATAGCCATCAGTGTTATAAGGTACATGGAGAACATAATGTAAGGGAATAAATGCTAGACTGTAAAGTCAAACGCATATAAAAAAATCCCATATAATCAAAAAACTTACAACATTGTCACAATGGAGCAGAGTGTCTTATTTATAAAGACATTACAATGTATCTGCTTGGTACAGGTAACTAGAGGCTGTCATCATGGATAGAGCTGGGCAGAGTAATGTTGAAGAGCAGGCTAAATTTCTTACCTATAGCCAGAGCGGTTCAAATATCCCCGATGGATGTTGGAGCATGAAAGATCCTGCGTGTCCGGCGAGGGAGCAGGCAGCTCTCATGCCGGACAGGCAGGACTTTAAAGGCAGCGCCATCAGCTGAAACAATCATCAGCTGGATGACGCCGCTTGCTCAGCTGATTGCCGATAAGGTTCCCTGAAACGCAGCCGCCGCACACGCCCCCAACCGGAAGTGATCCGGCGGAAGTGCGGACGGCCGATGCGTTCCACCGGCACGGGATACACTCTGTCTGCGTGGAACGCAAACAGAGTGTAGTGAGCATGCGTCGCCAATCTCAGCTAGAGATCGGGATGGAAGATGCATGCATCCGGTTGAGATGCATGCATCTTCCATCCCGATCTCTAGCTGAGATTGGCGACGCATGCTCACTACACTCTGTTTGCGTTCCACGCAGACAGAGTGTATCCCGTGCCGGTGGAACGCATCGGCCGTCCGCACTTCCGCCGGATCACTTCCGGTTGGGGGCGTGTGCGGCGGCTGCGTTTCAGGGAACCTTATCGGCAATCAGCTGAGCAAGCGGCGTCATCCAGCTGATGATTGTTTCAGCTGATGGCGCTGCCTTTAAAGTCCTGCCTGTCCGGCATGAGAGCTGCCTGCTCCCTCGCCGGACACGCAGGATCTTTCATGCTCCAACATCCATCGGGGATATTTGAACCGCTCTGGCTATAGGTAAGAAATTTAGCCTGCTCTTCAACATTACTCTGCCCAGCTCTATCCATGATGACAGCCTCTAGTTACCTGTACCAAGCAGATACATTGTAATGTCTTTATAAATAAGACACTCTGCTCCATTGTGACAATGTTGTAAGTTTTTTGATTATATGGGATTTTTTTATATGCGTTTGACTTTACAGTCTAGCATTTATTCCCTTACATTATGTTCTCCATGTACCTTATAACACTGATGGCTATCTGCTTTCATGGATGTTTTTGAGCAATGTTTGGGCACTTTTTGATACATATTTTTCTATTTCTGTCTGAGCATACACTTTGATTAATTGCTCGAATTTTTGTCCAGCAGAACTGCTGTGAATAGGTTCCAGCTGCTCCCATCTAGCCTCTGACCGAGACTAGCTAGCGGATAGTTGCTGACCACCTGGATCCAGGAGTTCATCCAAGACCCCTAGACTCTCTAGGATAACCAGAAGGCACCCCTAGTGGACAACGTTGGCATGCTCACCCTTTGCTTTTAACTCTGAGGCAGGCTATTTATACCTCCCATTACAGTGAACTATGTAAGTAGATTACACATGTTAACCCTCAATGTATTGTATGTTTTTTTCAATATGTGATAATTAATTGTTTTATGATAATTATCTACAGACCACCCTCCAAGGGCACCCCTGAGGAAGGAGTTAATTCATACTCCGAAACGCGTCGGGTCAAACCCGGGGGTTCAGTGGTCCAAGTTGCACTGGTTCATGTGGAGTATTTTACAGCTTGCCTATTGTTTTTATTCTTTTGTATAAGATAATAAAGTTTCTTACATTTTACTTACTTTATTTGTCGTCTAAATTTGGTGCCTTAAAAGTCCCACCCAAGGGGAACCTTTTCTGGTTGTGATTTCCATTTTGGGGATGTGGCACCTTGGGGACTATACAGCATGAGCAACATTTCTTTGTGCATTAAATTGCACAGCAGCATTGTCAATGGACTTTAAGTAAAGCTAGCCATACACACACAGAGGTATAAGAAATCTAACTGATTCCTCCATCCATTGTACACTGCACGGATGAACAAATCTTTCTCTACAGCTGTTGTATCTTTACAGTCGGAGTCGGCCCCGCTAGCTGTAAAAATACTAGAATAATGCCTGCATCTGATTATATGCAGCTGCTGTTCATCTGACATTTATTGGAGGATTGATGGAATTAGTAGTTTACACAATAAAGATATGGTTCTTTGTGCTTCTTTTTAGGGCCCGTTCACACAAGGTGCATTTAGACTTTGCTTGGCAGCATTGCCCAGTAAAGTCCCAACAAAAGATAAAGCCAAAGCCTTGTTCCCTATCATGTCAGCTGACATCACTATGCTATGATGGTGTGTGCTGAAAAAAGGTGCGGCATAAAGTATTTTTATTTATTTTTTTAGCTCAGCTTGATGCAATGCAGTCCACCACCTCCAATAGAACTTAATTACCGTATTTATCGGCCTATACCATGCGCCGGTGTATAAAACGCACCTCAATATTAGGAGAGAAATTTCAGGAAAAAAGCTTAAATTTCAAATAAACAGCTTTGAACTCAGAACATTTTTTTTTTTTAATCAAATGACATCTCACCAGTGTCCAGCAATGCAGCCTCATCAGCAGTGTCCAGCAATGCAGCCTCATCAGCATTGTCCAGCAATGCAGCCTCATCAGCAGTGTCCAGCAATGCAGCCTCATCAGCAGTGTCCAGCAATGCAGCCTCATCAGCAATGCAGCCTCATAAGCAGTCTCCAGCAATGCAGCCTCCAGCAATGCAGCCTCCAGCAATGCAGCCTCCAGCAATGCAGCCTCGCCAGCGCAGTCTCCACAAATGCAGCCTCAAAAGCTCCATTGACGCTATCAGTTTTTAAAAAGGCCAGGAAGCAGCGACGAGAGCAGAAGGGGGCGGGCTGGGCAGAGGAGAAGAGAGAACGAGTGCTCGTTGTCACCGCCTATGATAGACATCACACGTCTCGGCAGAGGAGGCGGGACTTCCTATGACAGCTCGTCCTTCCTTCTCCTCGGCGCGGCCCGCCCCCTTCTGCTATCGGCGCTGCTTCCTGGCCTTTTTTTTTTTTAAATATCGGCGTATAACACGCACTATTGCTTTTTCCTCCATTTTTAGGAGGAAAAAGTGTGTGTTATACGCCGATAAATACGAAACTTAAACTGCATCAGCAGCTACTGGTGTGAACAGGCCCTTAAGCTCAAAAGAAGTAACAAGGAACACTGCATTTTTGGTCAGATCAATGGGTATTTTTTTAGGACTCGGCACATAGTCAAGTTCAAAGTATTCACTGGAATGCCTGTAATTGATTATTTGTGGTTAGCCTCAGTGTAAGGTTTGGCCATACATGATTGGCTTGTCTGGGTTCAGCAAGCCGGTTGATTAACAAATCCATTCCTGCAGGACATTGTATACCAACAGTGGCACCAGGCGCCATCAGACTAAACTGATCAGGGGCTGCAACCACTGATCGTCAGAAACATTTCCAGTGTGGCTCTTTTGACCAAAGTCAGGTAAATATTTGACATACACACAACATTCGACCTGCGCCAGTTAAAGTCGAGTCCATTCGGTCTTATGAAAAAAGTTTCAACTGTGGCTGTAGTTAGTCTTTTTAGGAGGTATGCAGGATAGTTCAATCCCTGGGGTCAGTGGAGATGGATGGTGGAGGTGGCTGCAGGCTTCATACAGAGCTAGAGGGACTCTGCAACAAACAGAAAGAGGAAGGAGAAGAGAAGGAGCATGCATGCTCCGAACGCGAGCACCCCCCTGCCACTATTGGATGTAAGCCTGGATACTGAACACTGCCAGAAACACAGAAAGTGTCGGACTCCACTGGCACAGCCAGGACCACCGCCGCCACAGTGTACTTCCCTAACATCCCTACAGTGTTGCAGATGTACCATACCCATTTGCTGATCAACTATTTCCTCTGTGTGAGTTACTACATTGTTTTTATGTAATAAATAACCTTTTAATCTACACTGAGGTGGCGCTGCTTTTCTTCTCCTACCCCTTTCAGTTAAATATTTGACCTCTGTTAAGCAGGAGAGGCCACACACACTGATCAAAATGTATACTGTCTTTGCTGGACCAGCCAAATTTTGAACAGTGCATGGCCAACTTTAGTTCTGATGAATGATTTCCATTGTTACTTTGGTCTTTGTCAGTTTTTATGGTTAAGCGCCCTTTCACATGGGTTGGACTCTGCCAGGAGTCCACCTGCTCAGCAGGGAATCCATCTGCTGATCTCCGCTGAGCAGGCGGATGGCTTGTCTGTTTCCGCTCCACTTATGCAGAGCGGACACAGACACAGCCCGCTCTCCTTTATGGGCAGTCGGATGTAAAGGGACCACCTGTTTACATTTGGCAGCCATCCGATCCACTAGATAGACTTGGAATGGATCCCCATCCTTGTTTTTAGTAGATAGGATCAGATCAAATGTTAGTGGTCCGTTGACACCCGTTGCTCCATATTGGGCAATTGATGACCTGACAGGTGGACCTGATCGGTGTGTGAAAGTGCCTAAAGTGGTTGTAAAGGCAGAAGGTTTTTACCCTAAAGTATTCTCCACATTAAGGTAAAAAACCTTCTGTGTTCAGCTCACCCCTCCAAACACTTACCTGAGCCCGGTCTCAATCCAGTGCTGTGTCTGATAGCAGTGGCTCTCTCCTCTTTTCCATCCTCACTGGACATGGATTAATCAGTGGGAGCCATTGGCTCCTGTTGCTGTCAGTCACATCCTGTGAGGAGGGAGCAGGGGTGGGGTGGGGCCGAGCCATGCCACAGTGTGTGTGTGTGTGTGTGTGTGTGTGTGTCAATGGAAACACACAGTCTAGCTTGGAATTGAGCCCACACAAGTGCGCGCATTGCAAGCTGCTTGCTATGGGGGGTACTCCGAAGGGGGAGCCAGAAGCACCAGCAGGGTCCCAGAAGACGAGGATCGGATCTGCTCTGTGCAAAACCATCGCACAGAGCAGGTTACTATGACATGTTTGTTATTTACAAAAACATTACTTTTACATTAACTTTAATATCTTACCATCCTAGATAAAGATGTGCGGACAGGTTCGCCCCCGCTCTCGTTTTCTGCCTACTAAGCTTATCTCTCTAGGAATGGATATTATCCTTGTCTGCAGTTTAGTGTCAACAAGCACAAATGTTCCCTTGAAATGTTTATGGAAAAATAAACCCTGTGATACACATGGTTGTGTTCCAGACTCTGTCATTTAAATCCTCCCTTTTGCAGGAATAATTAGGTTGTGTTCTGTCTTGTTTTTTTTACGCTTTTTGTTTTCTTTTAGTTTTTGAACTTCTTAAACTTTTAAGTATAGCTTCTGCTTTCCACAGATCCTCATGTATTCATTTTGTTAGAGGGGGCAGACTCAGAGTTTGCATTGTTGTTTATAGCTAGGCACTTTCTCTACATAGTATGTGCTCCTGCTAGGTGCGCCATTTTTTTTTTTTTCAACCATTTAAAGTCTTCGGATTCCATTTACTCTGGCTGAAATGGTGCCAGTGAATGTGTATATCTGTGTGATTGTGGAGTTTTAAAGTTGAACTCCAGGAATTGTATTTTTTGAATATTTACTTTGATCCAACTAGACATATGCCGGTTTTCGGTAATTCGATATATCGCGGTATTGCATAGCCACGGTATTGTTATTGTGGCATTTTTAAAATACCGAGTTTCTCTGTCAAGTCTGCCTGACTTGTGAATTGATACATTTCAGTGAGCTGGATGACTCATTCACTCACACAGCTAATGCCTATCAGCATTAAGTCTCCTAACTATAAACAAAAATGTTTACATTGTATTTTTTCCTTCCCTCTGCCAGGGAGAAAGGAAGTTTAACCTCTTAAAGACTGGATCTTTTTCTGACATTTGTTGCTTGCAAGTTAAAATCAGTTTTTTTTTTGCTAGAAAAGTACTTAGAACCCCCAAACATTTTATATATTTTTTTAGCAGAGACCCTACAGAAAAAAATGGCGATTGTTGTAATATTTTATGGCACACTGTATTTGCGCAGCAGTCTTTCAAACGCAATTAATAGACTTTAATGAATAAAAAAAAAAAAAAAAAAAACTTAACAGTAAAGTTATCCCAATTTTTTTTTTTTGTTACACAGAGAATCGTGAGAGAATCATGATCTTTATTCCAAGCTAAAAAATCGTGATTCTCATTTTGGCCAGAATCATGCAGCTCTAATATATATATATATATATACATACACACACGCATAGCAGCCCACATTACATTATTATATAGCCATCAAGCAGTGTCTGGCCTACCTGGTGATGACTGGTCCTGGCGCTCTGATCCGATGGCCTGGTCTTTAAAGGGGCAAATCCTTGCGATCCAGAAGTGGTTAAACCTGCAGGAGGACCGGTGTTTTTATCTATTAATGACTTTACTATTGCTTTAGGCCTGGTTCACATGTATGCGGGTTGGTGGTTCACATGTATGCGGGTTGGCGGCCCACATTTGCACAGGCATAGCAGCCCATTGATGTGAATGGGCTTGAGCTGCTATGCCTGCGTTTTCAGCTGAAAAAAGGTGCATGCAGAATTTAAAAAAATGCAGTGGCCATGAAATCCATCCTTCTTTTGCACCATGCGACTTACCTGCCGTTGCTGCACACGCAAACTGTTTTTAAATGCCGTGCCCACGTATACAAAAAATGCAGAAAGCTTGCCAGAGCAGGAACTGCAGGTTAGTCGCATGGTGCAAAAGCAGGATGGATTTCAAGGCCACTGAATTTTAAAAAAAATGCTGCATGCACCTTTTTTCTGCGGAAAATGAGGGCATAGCAGCCCGTTCAAATCAATGGGCTGCTATGCCTGTGCAAATGTGGGCCGCCAACCCGCATACATGTGAACCGCCAACCCGCATACATGTGAACCACCAACCCGCATACATGCGAACCACCAACCCGCATACATATGAACCAGGCCTAAAGCAATAGTAAAGTAATTTATAAACAACACCTCCTTCAGGTTTAACCACATCTTGACCACAAGGATTTGCCCTCTTAATGACCAGGCCATCGGATCGGAGCCGAGCGCCAGGACCAGTCATCACCAGTTAGGCCAGACACTGCTTGATGACCTATTTTAGGCCTGGTTCACAGAGTCTGTACTGACTGACTATATAATAATGTGTATAAGTGAACCAAAGCCCCTAAATTCAGCAATGAAATTGAAGTGAGGTGGAAATTTAATAATTTAAATTTAATAATAGAATACCGTGATAATACCGTATACCGTGGCAAAACCTTAATCAATTAATCGCAGCATGAAAATCTGATACCGTCACAAGCCTAGATCCAACTTGGCTTCATGTAAGTATCCATATCTAATATCTGGAGGGCCACTAAGGATGCTTTAAATCACTGCATATATATAATGAGAGGAGTGATCATCTGGGTCCTGTACCAAGTGTATTGCCCTTTGTACACTGACCTCAAGGGTTGCTCGCTTGGCACCTATACGATTAATGGAACACCTTGTATTTTGTGAATACAAGGCATTCTCCGATTGGTTGAGGTGAAGAGGGCAGTGATGTCATGATCTCCACCTCGTCCTATCCAAGAACATATTGTATTAAAAAATACCACTCAGTGGTGCCAGGTTAGTGAGACCCTCTGTGGTCCGTGTGCAGTAGGGAAGCCTCTGGCACAGAACCCATAAGATTACAGCTCTCCCTGTATATAGTGAGGACTACTGCTATGATTTACAGCTGCCCCCAGGATATCCGATATGGATGCTTACTTCGAGCCAAGCTGGACCAATGTAAGTATGCAAAAAAAAACATTTCTGGAGTTCAGCTTTATTGTCCCCAAGGGATAGGTAAAGCTTGTAAATGATTCTGTATTCTTGTAATGTTAGGGCTCATTTATACTTCTGGTTGCCTTACGGCAAAAATGATCCACCCCATTCACTCTTGTGTGACTTGTATTAAGACTTTGGACATCAGAGTTGGGTGATAAGTTCTACCCTATGTTTTCCAATAACTATTCATATATGTGCTGCTTAAAGTCGTCGTAGCAACTTCAAAGTAGTTCATGCACTACTTTGGTCCCGCTTTCATACAACTTGAGGGTCATAGATTTCAATGTTAACCCTGAAATGTTGCATTAAAATGATACCTGATTGGTTTTCATGCAACAGTGGATCCGACTTTGCAGAGTGACAATTCACATCCAAGTCGCACCCATCCGAAGTAACATCAAAGTTGTACTTTGGAGTAGTACAAGTTGCATGCAATACACGTGTTTGCGGCTCGGTGGTGCAAGTTTTTAGGGGTTAAAACAGGAGGTGAGAAGGCAACATAGCATCTCCCCATTGCCTATCAAACCCCTTCTAAAAGGCGATTCACCGTGGATCGTACATCAGACTAGCCCTTATGGAAAATGTTGGTGCTATATTATTATTAAATAAGTTTGTAAACCCACTGCTGGCTGCATACTGTACATGGGTGCCTGCAGTAGCTTTTTGATTGTTTTCTGTTATGATCACCGTTATTTTTGTTTGATGTTTTTAATTTTGTTTTTACCCATTTTAAATGGATAAAAAAAATCCATCACATTAGAGGAAGGAAACCCTCCTCTGCAACTTGTACCTATAGGTAAGCCTATATTAAGGCTTACCTATAGGTACTGTAAATATCTCCTAAACATGTACCGCTTTGGAGATATTTACTTTGCATGCAGCCAGTGACATCACTGGCGCATGCGCTCTGAAGGAACGGCCGCTTGTGCCGTTCCTTCAGAGCCCCGTGCCGCAACCGTCGGCTCCCGTGCGCATGCGCAGGAGTGATGTCATCACGGCTCCAGCCAATCAGATGGGCGGATGCCACAAACCCGGAAGAAGGGTGACTGAACATGTCACCCATGGGACAGGTGAGCGGGCGGCGCTGTGAGGCTTCTTTCTAAGGTAAATATTTCATAATGAGCTAGTATGCGATGCGCTATGTGTTTCTTTCAGGTGTTCATTTTTACAAAAAAAAAAATTCAGAGGTTTACAACCTCTTTAATTCTAGGCAGCTAGCAATATATCTGAAGAGTAGGGATAAACTCAGACATTTTCAGACACAAGTCTCTGCCTCTTGAATGTTTGTGGCTATGGGGTAGGGAATGCCTTGACCACTTATGAAGACCACTTCCTGGCAGGATAGCTCAGGTGGGTTCGGACTCGTGTCTGTATATAGCTGAGCTCATCCCTACTGAAAAGCAGACACCAATGGGTACCCACAAATCTGCATTTAATCCTCCAAGATAGTTTTGCTGTGACTTGGAGCTCTTGACCCCAGGTACGCTGTCAATGTATTTTAGTCGGAGACCTCTTTGACTTGGTACTAGGCTCTGCTTGAGATACAGCACACTGCTACCATTGAATTTAATGGACATTTTAGTTTCAAGCCTTGAAGGTTCTGGTGAAGTTTTAAATCACACTTCAGATCGCTCAGAGGTGAACGGGGCCTTACACCTTCATACATACAGCAACTGTAGGTAGATGAGAGAAAATTTTGCCACTGTGTCACAGCCAAAATTTTAGAGTTCAGCTGATGGTTTATCATTCTTTGTAAACTCATTTCTTTTTAGAGCTAAACCACCCATATATGTGTTTTTTGTTTGCATACAGGTACAGCTACATGATCGACAATGTGATCCTGTTGATTACTGGCACCCTGCACCAGCGCTCTATTTCTGAACTTGTGCCCAAATGCCATCCCTTGGGAAGCTTTGAGCAGATGGAAGCTGTAAACATCGCCCAAACACCTGCAGAATTGTACAATGCCATTCTTGTAGACACTCCACTAGGTAAACATGAGTCTATACTATAAATATACTATAATGTCTATACTATAAATATACTATGCTAAGCTTATGTTGGAATGTTTGAGTTGTGGAAAGGTAACCATTCTATTTTCTTAAGGAAAAAAAAATTGATTCCAATGAAAGCCAGAATTAGATTCTATGGGAATCATTCCAATAAGCAAGGATCAGCAAATATATATGCTTCAACCCCTTTATGACGTAGGTAAAATAAACCTTAAAGGTATTGTAAAGGCAGACTTTTTTTTTTTTCTTATAACATTCTATGTATTGAGATAAAAAGCCTTCTGTGTGCAGCAGCCCCCCTCAGCCTTTCTAATACTTACCTAAGCCCATCTCTATCCAGCGATGTCCACGAATGCCTTAGCCGTCTGGGGCTCTCACTCCTGATTGGCTGAGACACAGCAGCAGCATCATTAGCATCTGCTTCTGTCAATCAAACTCAACCAATAAGGAGAGAGAGGGGGCGGGCCGAACCACAGCTTTGTGTCTGAATAGATAGACAGAGCCGGGGCTTGGCTCGGGTGCCACCATAGCAAGCTGTTTGCTGTGGGTGCACTCAACAGGAGGGAAGGGCCAGGAGCTCCAGCCAGGGACCCCAGAGGAGGAGGATCAGGGCTGCCTTGTTCAAAACCACTGCACAGAGGAAGTAAGTATAACATGTTTGTTATTTTAATAGAAAAAAAATTTTTAAACTAGAACTAAAAGCAAAAACTTTTTAGTTTTGGATTGAGCGGAGAGGGATTAGGATATCGGGGAACTGGAGAAAGTGCAGAGAAGAGCAACCAAACTGATAAGAGGTATGGAGGAGCTCAGCTATGAGGAAAGATTAGAGGAACTGAATCTATTCTCTCTTGAGAAGAGGAGATTAAGGGGGGATATGATCAACATGTATAAATATATAAGTGGTCCATATAGTGAACTTTGTGTTGAGTTATTCACTTTAAGGTCAACACAGAGGACAAGGAGGCACTCTACGTCTAGAGGAAAAGAGATTTTGTTTTCAAATACGGAAAGGTGTTTTCCCAGTAAGAGCTGTGAAAGTGTGGAATAGACTTCCTCCAGAGGTGGTTCTGGCTAGCTCAGGAGATTGCTTTAAAAAAGGCCTGGATTCTTTCTTAGGTGTACATAATATAGCTGGGTACTAATATTTAAAGGTAAAGTTGATCCAGGGAATATCCGATTGCCTCTCGGGGGTTCAGGAAAGAATATTTTCCCCCCTTTGTAGCAAATTGGATAATGCTTTTCTGGGGTTTTTCACCTTCCTCTGGATCAACTGTGGGTATAGGATTGTGTATATGGGATTGTATGGTTGTGTTTTCTTTACTGTTTTTTTATTGGTTTAGGCTAGATGGACTTTTCAACCTGACTAACTATGTAACACCTAATAGATTTATATTGCTGTCTGTGTCCTTGTAAGGGAGATTTACCCTCTATATTTGTCCTGTTTACCATTACCATTGAAAGTGAGAGTAAAAAAAGAAAATCTCAAATTTGAGTTTTCCCCAGCAAAGTAATAGAGGAGGAATCTTCCAATGGAGACACTTGTTCTGGTGACCTGAGGGGCCCCAAGGCATTCCCTTATTTTCCAGAGATTTCCTCTCACTCCCTGTTAGCTATGGGACAGGAAGTGAAGGGAAATCTCCACAATGGGGCACAGATGATGAAAAAAACCTGATAGAGGTTGTAACCCTCCCTTACTGTATCCAAAATGAAAAAAATGTTTTGTCTATAGGTTTACTTTAGCACCTGAATACAGTTTTGCAACTTTGATGTGTTAGAAACACTGTACATATAATTGCAACTACTTCATGTATCCAGGCCAATTCTCTTGTTTTTTTCAGGATAAATTGGAGCCTTCATTTGGTTGCAGATGTTGATGAATATCTCCTGACTTTAAATTTGTTAAAGAAAAACTGTCCCTAAACAGTAGCAAAAAAAAGAAATTAATTTAAACTATTTCTTTCTATTGCAATTACCCACCACAAAAAAACAAAACAAAATACATTTTCCTACTGCTGACATCCGTGGCAATTTCACATACAGTCCAGTCCATAAATTTTGGG
This sequence comes from Pelophylax lessonae, assembly GCF_965119305.1. Classification (NCBI taxonomy): domain Eukaryota; kingdom Metazoa; phylum Chordata; class Amphibia; order Anura; family Ranidae; genus Pelophylax; species Pelophylax lessonae. The sequence goes on along the minus strand of NC_138777.1, from coordinate 175,348,162 downwards.
ACATCGACACAATTCTAATCTTTTTGGCTCTAAACACCACCACAATGGATTTGAAATGAAACAAACAAGATGTGCTTTAACTGAAGACTTTCAGCTTTAATTTGAGGGTATTTACATCCAAATCAGGTGAAAGGTGTAGGAATTAGAACAGTTTGTGCCGCCCACTTTTTAAGGGACCAGAAGTAATGGGACAATTGGCTGCTCAGCTGTTCCATGGCCAGGTGTGTGTTATTCCCTCATTATCCCATTTACAAGGAGCAGATAAAAGGTCCAGAGTTAATTTCAAGTGTGCTATTTGCATTTGATATCTGTTGCTGTCAACTCTCAATATGAGATCCAAAGAGCTGTCACTATCAGTGAAGCAAGCCATAATTAGGCTGAAAAAACAAAACAAACCCATCAGAGAGATAGCAAAAACATTAGGTGCGGCCAAATCAACTGTTTGGAACATCTTTCAAAAGAAAGAACGCACCGGTGAGCTCAGCAACACCAAAAGACCCGGAAGACCACAGAAAATAACTGTAGTGGATGACGGAAGAATTCTTTCCCTGGTGAAGAAAACACCCTTCACAACAGTTGACCAGATCAAGAACACTCTCCAGGAGGTAGGTGTATGTGTGTCAAAGTCAACAATCAAGAGAAGACTTCAGTAGAGTGAATACAGAGGGTTCACCACAAGATGTAAACCATTGGTGAGCCTCAAAAACAGGAAGGCCAGATTAGAGTTTGCCAAATAACATCTAAAAAAGCCTTTACAGTTCTGGAACAACATCCTATGGACAGATGAGACCAAGATCAACTTGTACCAGAGTGATGGGAAAAGAAGAATATGGAGAAGGAAAGGAACTGCTCATGATCCAAAGCATACCACCTCATCAGTGAAGCATGGTGGTGGTAGTGTCATGGCGTGGGCATGTATGGCTGCCAATTGAACTGGTTCTCTTGTATTTATTGATGATGTGACTGCTGACAAAAGCAGCAGGATGAATTCTGAAGTGTTTTGGACAATATTATCTGCTCATATTCAGCCAAATGCTTCAGAACTCATTGGACGGCGCTTCACAGTGCAGATGGACAATGACCTGAAGCATACTGCGAAAGCAACCAAAGAGTTTTTTAAGGGAAGGAGAGGAATGTTATGCAATGGCCAAGTCAATCACCTGACCTGAATCCGATTGAGCATGCATTTCACTTGCTGAAGACAAAACTGAAGGGAAAATGCTCCAAGAACAAGCAGGAGCTGAAGACAGTTGCAGTAGAGGCCTGGCAGAGCATCACCAGGGATGAAACCCAGCGTCTGGTGATGTCTATGCGTTCCAGACTTCAGGCTGTAATTGACTGCAAAGGATTTGCAACCAAGTATTAGAAAGTGAGAGTTTGATTTATGATTGTTAATCTGTCCCATTACTTTTGGTCCCTTAAAAAGTGTGAGGCACATATACAAACTGTTGTAATTCCTACACCGTTCACCTGATTTGGATGTAAATACCCTCAAATTAAAGCTGAAAGTCTGCAGTTAAATCACATCTTGTTTGTTTCATTTCAAATCCATTGTGGTGGTGTATAGAGCCAAAAAATAAAAGCCATAGTGCACATTTTGTTTTTATTTATTTATTTTTTTCAAGGAGAAAAATAAAGATAAAGTGTATCTTTTTCTCCATTCAAAGGGAAAAGGTCTTCCATAGAAAAAGATCAGTGATTCAATGAGGAGAAGCAATTCCTCCTGGCTCCTGATGCATACAGTATATACAACACGACTGTTGCCATAAAAGTAAGCGTTTACTGCTCATTTTGTCAAGGGGAGAGTAGAAAGGCTATACTCACCCGATCCTCCATTCCATCGGTGAACGATCCAGCAGTGGACTGTTCCAGACATCCTCATGTCCAGAGCAGGGCTACGGGCTTCATGACATCAGGTACAGTTCACTGCACAAGATGGGGGGGGGGGGGGGGTTGGAGCCACAGGTAGGATCGGAGGATTAGGTAAGTATATAGCCGCTCTCCAAACCCCTAAACATAAACTAGCAATTAACCCCTGCAAGGGAAAATGTTTTATTTTTTTGCCCAGCGGTGGGCTTTAACCACTTCAGCCCTGGAAGGTTTTATCCCCTTAATGACCAGGCCATTTTTTGCGATTCGGCACTGCGTTGCTTTAACTGACAATTGCACGATTGTGCGATGCCGTACCCAAATACAATTGATGTTCTTTTTTTCCCACAAAGAGCTTTCTATTGTTGGTGCTTAATCACCTCTTTTCCATTTTTTGTTTTTACGCTATAAACAAAAAAAGAGCGCTGTCTCCCGGAAGTGAGGAAGGGTACCTGTCAAAAACAGGTACCCATTCCCCCCCTCCCCCTGAAAGGTGCCAAATGTGGCACCGGAGGAGGGGGAGGAAGCAAATGAGCGTTAGTTCCACTTTTGGGTGAAACTCCGCTTTAACAGAGGCAGAGAGAGAGATCAGTGATTCAACTTGGCTGAATCGCACGATCTTTCCCTGCCTCTCTGACAGGAGAGCCATCTTGCATTGTTTACATACCAGACAGCTCTCCTGTCAGATCGCCGGAGGCCAGCGGCGATCGAGCCCGCTCCTCCCGCAGTCTGCCGCCCGCTGTGTCTAATCACAGCGGAAGCGCAGCGCCGAAACCGCGTGCCCATAAATACGTAGATCTAAGTGATTATGTGCAGCCGAGTTGCCCTGTCTCAGTAAATCTGCGCGGGGCGGTCGGCAAGTGGTTAAGGAGCGCACATGTGGAGATTGGGCCTTAGCATTATCGGCCTAAAGCAAAAAGTTGTGTTACTAGCAGAAATTCTGTCACTTAGGACCAAAATAGTGGTGCCACATGTGGGGGCTTGTGTAAGTGGATCTTGAGAATCTGTATTTCAGATTAAATTGGAAAACATTTTGAAAGGGTCTTAAAGTGACTTTAAACTCTGATTTGAAAAAGGGATACTATTTCATGAAAAATAGATTCCAGGGCCATTAAAACGGTTGTAAACCCCGCTTTGTTTTTACCTACAGGTAAGCCTATAAGGCTTACCTGTGGGTAAAATTAATATCTCCTAAACCTGCACCGTTTAGGAGATACTCACCCTGCATGCAGCCGCTGATGTGAGCGGCGCATGCGATCTGTAGGTCCGGTATACAGTGCCGGACCTTCAGAGCTTCTTCCAGAACAGAGGGCTCCCGCCAATGCGCAGAAGTGACGTCATCGCCGCTCCGTCCACTCACAGCGCCGGAGTCCACGATCCCAGAATTAACGACTGGAGCAGATATCAACCCTCTCAGCGGTGAGGGGGTGCCGCTGGAAGGACTTCATTCTAAGGTGTGTATTTCATAATGTGCTGATATGAGAAGCATACTAGCACATTATGCCATTGTCTTAGTTTTTTTTTTTTGGTTTTTTTCTCAGCGTTTTTTTACCGCTTTAAGTTGTAGATGTGTATAGATTTTTTTTGGGGAGTAAGGATATTTCAGGCATTTTGGGGAGTCCTTGGTACAATCACCTTAGAAATATAAAAACAAACTTTTTTTTTTTTTTTTTTTTTTTTTTAAAAGCATATATACTGCTCAGATGCATTAAATAAATACGCTTAACAATTGCACTCCTAACAAAAGGCTAATGGCTTTGATATCCTTGTACACAAGCCCCTTAGATGTTTGCTGTCAGCAGCCCTGAAACTAGCATAACAATGTTTGTAGAGGTTAAGGAAGATTCTCCTTTTGTATATGGTGATATGTAAATGGTTGTTATAGTATATGCCAAAAGTGTAGTAACAATGGATAAACTGATACCTAGCAGTAGATTCGTAAAAGAAACATTCTGATTTGTTGCAGCCAATTACTGCACTTTGCTTTTTGCCTTATAAGCCACTTATTCTGAATCTTTAATTGATTTGTGTTTTCAGCTGCATTCTTCCAAGACTGCATTTCAGAACAAGATCTTGATGAAATGAACATTGAAATTATAAGGAACACATTGTACAAGGTAAGTGAAGAATTGGCCTCGGCTACAGAAAGATTTACAGCCACTTAATTATAATGAAAGAACTTGGATTAAAGGATAATCTTGCTTGATTATCCCAGGTATCATCACTGTTTAGGAGCAGAACCGTAGCAATCATCAGATAAAGAGCTAATATTTAGACAGGTTTTTTGGTATTCTGTCCATAACGGCTTTCTCATTATTTCAAGAATTGGGTGATGATAGAAGATCCTAAAAGTAAAACGAAAACTCTTCTAGCCTATAAAAGTGTGAAACCTAAAATGACGTACGAATCCACCTTTTATATTCGTTTTTTACAATTTCTGCACGCTCAATGAAATTTCATATCTGGATGCTAAATAAGAGAAAAGGGGGCAGGCCTTCAGAAGGTCTTGTGTGTAGGCACATATTTTTTTTAGCTAACGCAGTTTTACATTTCATGTTTGGAAGGGAAAATTTAGGCGATATCTAAAGCATGGATCAATATGTGCAGTGCCCTTGATGAATGGAAGAGACAGACCTTTCATTAATCCACCTGTCCTCCATTCATAGAGCGTTATTCATTGACAGAAGCTATTGCATAGCTTCTCTGAATTGATGAGGGGGCAGAAAGGGCAGCCATAATCAGCCCTCTTGACGAATGCCTATGACATTCTGTTATAAAGCCCTGCAGCTCAGGAAGATTACCACTGCAAGGGTGTGTATGTGGTCCCGGGGGATTTCAACTAGGACAGCCAGCACCAGGGACATTTTATTAAATGGAAGTATGATCCCTTGTGCTGATTTTTTTTTTTTTTTTTTCTTTTAAACTTAGGCTTCATTAAACTGCAGGAAACATTTAGTGCTTACTTGCATGCCTTAATCTAAGCAAAAAAAAAAAAAACCCCATTGAACTTTGAGCATTATATGATTATAGGCTAAATGCCTTTAATCCCCCCCCCCCCCCCTTTTAAACTTAGGCTTCATTAAACTGCAGGAAACATTTAGTGCTTACTTGCATGTCTTAATCTAAGCAAAAAAAAAAAACCCATTGAACTTTGAGCATTATATGATTATAGGCTAAATGCCTTGAAATCTGAAAAAAAAAAAAAAAACATGCTTGCTTTTCAGTGCACATACCAATATCTTTTGTATCACAACCTGCTGGATCCTTGTAATACCATATATACTCGAATATAAGCCAAGTTTTTCAGCACATTTTTTTGTGCTGAAAACGTCCCCCTCGGCTTATACTCGAGTCAAAAAAAAAAAAAAAAAGTTCCCGGCCGCTCCGACGTGTTTAAGATTTAAAAATGGCGCCGCCCGCCATGCGCCGCCACCGCTCGGGACAGGTCGGAAATAGCCGAACGTATACCAGCTTTCCCGAGCGGCGGCACGTGAGCAATGACGCGTCGGCGCCATTTTTAAAATGAAGGCGCCTCTGGAACAGGTAAGTGAAACACAGCCGCACTAGTATGCACGCAACCCCACATCCTCTTGTACCATGCTTGCCACACTGCATTCTCCTGTACCATGCCAGCCACACTGCATTCTCCTGTACCATGCCAGCCACACTGCATTCTCCTGTACCCTGCCAGCCACCCTGCATTCTCCTGTACCATGCCTGCCACCCTGCATTCTCCTGTACCATGCCTGCCACCCTGCATTCTCCTGTACCATGCCTGCCACCCTGCATTCTCCTGTACCATGCCTGCCACCCTGCATTCTCCTGTACCATGCCTGCCACCCTGCATTCTCCTGTACCATGCCTGCCACTCTGCATTCTCCTGTACCATGCCTGCCACCCTGCATTCTCCTGTACCATGCCTGCCACTCTGCATTCTCCTGTACCATGCCTGCCACCCTGCATTCTCCTGTACCATGCCAGCCACCCTGCATTCTCCTGTACCATGCCAGCCACCCTGCATTCTCCTGTACCATGCCCGCCACCCTGCATTCTCACCCTAGGCTTATACTCGAGTCAATCATTTTTCCCATCTTTTTGTGGTAAAAGTAGGGGCCTCGGCTTATACTCGGGTCGCGTTATACTCGAGTATATAGGGTAGGTATAAATAGAAGAAAATGTTTTCATTAAAGTGCTCAGTAGTAGTTGTAAAAGAACAGTTATGCCCTAAACAATAAAAAAATGGACATTCATAGAAAATAAATAAGGAAGCACGCATTGGGTTCCGTTGATAACTTGATGAGATCCCCATGTGTATTATTAAAGTGGAACTAAACCTTCTGATTCAACCGTTTCCTAAAACCAGTTACATTCAAGGTAGCTGTTATAGTTACTAGTGTGCTCCTGTTAGGTTAGCCCTTTGATGACATGACAGTTCAGATAAAACCTATCATAGCTGATCACACATACAGCACTATTGCAGTTGCAGATCAAACAGAGGCTAAGAAGGCAGCTTCTGTGGCTGTAAAGCATAGCAGAGTTTAGTTACGCTTTAATAACCAATCTTTGGATCCATGCACCATATTCACCCCCATTTATACGTGTTGCTGTATGCATCACCATACACTACTTACCTTCTGTGAGCTGTGTGTGGGCTTCATATTAATTAATATTATCCTCAATAATATTATCATTAATAATACTATCCTTATTAACTTGGATACCTTCTATTGCACATGTCACTTTAAGTACGCTCATTAAAAAGGACTTCTTGGATCTATGGCTTACTCCCCGTTCTATCTGATTTTAAACTAAACAAGTATCATCTACATCATCTACTTAGATCATCTAATTAGGATACCTAAAATTGATCTATTTTCTAATGGTACACATCAAATGCTGGACCCTGCGGAACGCGTAATTGCGAAACGCGTAGTTCCAGCAATTTTCTTTACATTTGACAATATTGTACAAATCTGTCTTCTTTGTTGATCGTTGTAGATGTATTGATGTATAACTCTTTTATATTGTATACATAAATAAAATTTATATCTCTTATATATCTTTTGTGTGTGATGCTGACAAACATATGCATATGTAGATAATTTCTAGAGGCACATTTAAATCCCCCTTTTAAGGGCACAGCTCTGCTGACTTTGGTGGGCCGATCTGTGCCCTTTTTCGTTTTTTGCACATGGTCTATTTAAGAGGTAGGCTGCAGCCTTTAATATCTTAAGCACAGATCCCCCCCCCCCTTTTCAAAGTGTTAAAGATGATCTCTCATTAAATTTCCTTTTTCCAGTTCTATCTTTAAGAGGACGAAGTAGATGAAGTACTTTGTCCTATGTTTTAAGTACATTCTAACTCTAGTTATGAGGTTCAACCTGCCCACCTCCCTTTCTTCCACAGCCGATTCGACAACAGCTATGAAGGAGGTGGCTGATTCAGAGGTCAATCCGCTGTGAGCACTTTACCAAGACAAGCAACAGCAAAAGGAATGCTGAGATTGACACGGCTTGGCAGTGGTTACAGCCGAGAAAAGATGCAGCTATGAATCTGCTGTCTCCTTCTTAGCTGTTGGATTGGCCATGGCAGAAAGGGAATGAAGTTGAATCTCACAACTAGGGTTAGAAAGTACTTAGAAACATGGGACAATTGTAAAAAAAAAAAACATTATATTGATCTTCTTTGAAATGTGTTTTTTTGTTTTTTGTTGTTTTTTTTTTTTTTTGTGATTGCTGTGTATTATACACATTCAAATAGTAATTATGCTGTTATAGCTGTGTAAGTTATTTGATCACTCCAATAAAAATATCTCTAATGTTGACTTTTGCGTCTGACTTTTAGGCTTATTTAGAATCCTTCTACAAATTCTGCAAAGGACTTGGGGGAACTACTGCAGATGCCATGTGTCCCATCCTGGAGGTACATGTACAGCCTATATTACTAAACTTTGTGACTGGGTGTACATTTTTAAGAGGAACCAAGCACTGAAAGCTGTGACCAAAAAAAAAAAAAAACAGGCAGTTTGCAAAGGACTGGTCATCTGACTCCCTTGCAAGTCAGCGTTTCTCCCAATTAGTTACATAGTCAGGTTAAAAAAAGACACAAGTCCGTCTATCTCAACCAATAAAAAAAAAAAAAAAAGAACCATACAATCCCATATACGCAGTCCTATATCCACAGTTGATCCAGAGAAAGGCGAAAAAACCCCAGCAAAGCCTAATCTAATTTGCTATGGCAAGGGAAGAAATTCCTTCCTGATCCCCCGAGAGGCAATCGGATATTCCCTGGATCAACTTTACCTATAAATGTTAGTACCCGGTTATATTATGTATACTTAGGAAAGAATCCAGAGCTTTTTTAAAGCAATCTACCAAGCTGGCCAGAACCTCCTCTGGAGGGAGTCTATTCCACATTTTCACTGCTCCTTACTGTGAAGAAACTTTTCCGTATTTGGAGACTAAATCTATTTTCCTCTAGACTTAGAGTGCCCCTTTGTCCTCTGTGATGACAAAGTGAATAACTCAACACCAAGTTCACTATATGGACCCCTTATGTAGTGACTTACCATGTCTTATTCAGCACTGTGTCCCAATGTGGAGATGGCAATCTTGGTTGAGGCACAGGGTTTTGTTTCTGAGTCGGAGCCTCCAGCATTAGCAACATTCTCATTCCAAATATCTTGGGAGTTGCACTCAGATGGTACAGTGCCTTAGATCTCGCATTGCAGATATACAGCTATGTGGCTGTGGGCAGAGGACATGGCACACTCACATAGCTGAAAATATTCTGCTATTGTTCAGGAGGAATTGAGGACAAAAGATACATTTTTCAGGGTTCCCATTAGGCTCTAGGGATGCTCAGATACCTGTCTCTCTTTCATTCATTGAGGGACACAGCTCCTGATATTCTTAACCATTGGGTTATACTGCCCCCTACAGGAGTAGGACACTCAGCAGAAGAAAAGTCTGGCTAAGCTTATGGGCAGTCCCAAGGAGTATACCCCTCTCCCTGCTATAGGTACTGAGTTTTTTCTGCCTAGTCAGGAGTAAAGATCTAATTCCTTGCTGGGAACAATGGTCCTGGCAAATGTTTCATTTTTAAATAGACATTTTTTTTCCTGGATTTTTCCTGTGAGATCTACAATCAACCGCTTGACTGGGCGACGGGCTGGATAATTTAGATCCAGTGGTCAACCCAGTCTGGCCAGCGAGCGAGCGCAGGCCTCAGCTCCACGCTAGGTCGGCCACGACATAGCCCAACTGTACGGGGGCTGGCCTTGGAGTTAAATGCCTCGCAAGGTCACATACAACCGAGTCTTGGCCCGAGTCGCAGCGTTCCTCCTGGCCGACAGCCCCCCCCCCCCCCCATTTCAATGGAGAGGGGTTCTGTTTTGAGCGATGCCCACCCAGTTCCTGCTATACAGAGTAGCTGGGGGGTGCGCCACCAGCAACAGGATAATCGGCTGTGCGGGGGGGTGGGGGTTGTTCCTGGTGGGGGCTCCTGCCAGGGTTCCCCTCTCCGTCCTGCCTGGGTGTGTCCCTGAGGCCTAGGGACCTCTCCTGGGTCTCTGGAAGCCTCGTGGTGCCGCCATTTTGTTGTAGCCTGTGTGTTTCTATGCACAGCAGCCATGTTTGTGTAGTCCAGCGGCCATTTTGCTGGGGTTTGCCATTGAAAATAGCAGCAGCCATGACAGTGGAGCCATGTGGGTGGGCGATTTCCCCTAGTGCTTACTCCTGGGTCCTCCTCATCCCCTGGTGCTGACTCCTGGATCCTTTTACTTCCTGATCACCGCGTGTACAGTGCAGATTATCCTGGTGGCTGCAGGTGCCTGTTTCTGCTGGGTGATGAGTCTGATGGGGTTCTCTCCCTCTCTGCTAAAGATAGCTTGGTTCCCTGTACCTGGAGACTGGGTGGTACTGCCTGCGCGGTGGGGGTGTGCCTTGCAGTGTTATTACACCTGTTTTGTGGGGTTCCCCTGGTGGCTCATGGAGTCTTTGGAGCACATCTCCCCCCGATCCCCTCTCTGATGCTGCGGGTCCCAACCATTTAACAATGCACTGACAGCGGCCCTGGAGTCCTTTGTATCCTGTGTGGAGGTGGCTTTCAGGCGACGGGCTAGCAAAAAGCGTCCCCCCGCCTTCCCATGCCTCATCAGATCCTGAATCTGATTCGGCCGCTGCTTACGTGGGTCACCCTGCTGGGTCTGCAACCATGCGCCCAGAATCCTCTGTTAAAGAGGATGATTCCTTCATTTCTACAACCACACACGAAAAGGAGTTGGTGGAAGCACTGATTTTATCTGTGCGTGAGACCTTGAAGATGGAGGACGCAGCTGTGACGGAGGTGCAGGTTCCCTTTTGGCACTCGCAACCCATCCAGAGCGGCAAAGGCGTTTCCTTTACCCGCCTGTTTTGACAGAATTGTCGCTAAAGAATGGGGATGACCAAAGCATCCCCTTGGGATCCCTAAGCTCTTTACTAGGCGTTACCCCTATGAGGAGTCCCTAAATTAAGAAGTGGACCCTCCGGTTTCCAGATTCGAACAAGGCAGCCATGATTCCGGTTAAAGAGTCCCTGGCCTTTAAGGATCCAGCTGACAGGAAGGCAGAGGCTATGGCCCGCAATATGTACACTCTGGCTGGTTCAGCACTGAGGCCGGTATTCACCATTGCCCTGGTGTCGCAAACTCTGACCGAGTGGGCTAAACTTTTACGCCGTGACCTGCAGGGGGAACAGCTCGCCCCTGCCTTTGCTGAGCTGGCGGACCAGCTGGTCCAGGGTCTGCAGTTTTATCTGTGATTCCCCTTTGGATACGGCTCCCCTAGTGGCGCGGCTTTTTGTTTTGGCAGTGGTCCTTCAGTGTGTCTTTGAGCCAAATGCTGGTCTGTGGACCGGACTTCTAAAAAGGCCTTGACTTATTTTCCCTTTCAAGGAGATCGCCTGTTTGGAGCTACCCTGGATGAGCTCATAGAAGAACTCACAGGGGGGGAAGAGTACCTTTCTTCCACAGGCTACTAAGGGCAAGGAACCTCGTTGTAGACGTGGGCCTTCCTTCTCAGCTCATAAGCTTTTTCATCCCTCAGGGTGGACTGACAAGGCTCAAAGCCTTTCAGGGCCTCCTCTGGAGGTTTTAAACAAACTTGGTCTGGAAAACTGAGAGCTGGCTTCTTCAGACCCATGGGCAAAGATACTTCAGCATGAAGGTGCGCCCTCACCCATATAGGGGGACGTCTTTGCCGGGTTTCTGGACCCGTAGACTTCCCTGGTACAAGTCAAGTGGGTCCACAATGTCATTCGGTCCGGCTACAAGATCGAGTTTTGCTCTTGTTCCTTTGGCAAGTTTTTTTCCTTCAAACCTGCGCCTGTCCCCAGACCGCTTACAGGGTCTGTTTGGGTTCCGACTTCGGAATGTTTTCAGGATTTTTACTCAAACCTGTTTACAGTTCCCAGGAAGGAAGGCAAAGTGCGTCCAATCCTGGACCTGAAGGCGCTGAACTGCTTTGTGCGGGTGCAGAAGTTCAGAATGGAGTCCATTCGCATGGTGGTGGCATCCTTGCATCAGGGGGATTTCCTTGATTCTATCGACATCAAGGATGCCTACCTTCACATTCCAATATGTGCCATTCACTAGCGCTTTCTCTGCTTTGCCGTGGGAGAGGAGCATTATCTGTTTGTGGTGTTACCCTTTGGTCTTGCCTCCACTCCTCGGGTCTTCACAAAATTGTTAGCCCCGGTGCTAGCTTTGTTATACCAACGGGCTACTTGGACGATCTCCTTTTGCGAGCGGAGTGTCCTACTGCTCTGGTGGAAAACCTGGAGATCACAATACGAACTCTGCGGGATGCCACAGACGGGATGGTGGCCCTGTGGTGTCATTATCGTCTGATTTAAATCTTCCCTCCTCTCAAGCTTCTGCCAAGACTTCTATGCAGGATTGAGGCAGGAGGGATTCCAGTCATCTTATTGGCTCCGGACTGGCCTAGCCAGGCTTGGTATGCCGATCATGTGCTGCTGGTTGCCAACGTTCCTTGGAAGCTTCCTCTCAGGGAGGATCTGCTGTCCAAAGGACCGATCTTCCACCCGGCTTTACAGTCACTGGCTTTGACGGTTTGGCTGTTGAACGCCAGGTGCTGAAGGATAGAGGTTTATCTGAGTCAGTGAGTCCTACACTGTTAAAAGCGGCGTAGGTGGAAGACGCACATTGTGTAATGTGAGTCTCTTGGGGTTCATCCTCGCTCCTTCTCGTTGGCTTGGATCTTGACCTTTCTTCAACGGGGGGTTGAACAGAAATTGGCCTTGAGTACCATCAAGGGCCAGGTGTCGGCTTATGGCGGTCTTCTTCCAATGACCTTTGGCCACACACTCCCTTGTGCGTACTTTTCTTCAGGGTGTTCGACATTTGGTTCCTCCAGTGTGGTTTCCGTTGCTGTCTTGGGCCCTCCAGAAGCCTCCTTTTGAGATTCTTTGGGAGATTCCCCTGCTTACGCTGTCCCAGAAGGTGGCCTTTTGGGTGATTCTGCATGCAGGGTGTCGGAACTTGCCTTACCTGTGTCCCGGGCCTAAACATCCGAAGGAAATTGTCTTGCATGCCTTGGATGTGGTCTGGGCAATTAGGGTGTACTGGCAGCTACGGAGTCTTTCAGGAAGTCAGACTCCCTATTTTTGGTCCCGGATGGGCCTCGTAAAGGGTTGTCCGCTTCCTCTGTGACCATTTCCAGATGGATCAGACACAGTGATTCAGGCCCAATTCATCAAGGGTCAGCTTCCTCCTTTCCCTGTTAAGGCCCACTTTACTAGGGAGCTTAGTGCCTCCTGAGCATTCCGTTATCAGGCATCAGTGACACAGGTTTGCAAGGCGGCCACCTGGTCGTCGGTGCACACTTTCACAAAGTTTTAAAAAGTGGAGGTGTTGGCATCTGAGGCTGCTTCTTTTGGCCGCAAGGTTTTGCAGGCTGCTGTTGAGAGGACCTGATCCTCTTTGAAGATGTATTGTTTTTTTCAGATGGGATCCAGTTGTTTTGGTTAAGCTCCTGTTGCCTGCTGTTTAGCCTTGGGAATTTTTTTTGCTGTTTCCCACCCCTCATTTTTAACACTGCTTTTGTCTAAATGGTTAGGAATATCAGGAGCCTTGTCCGCCAGTGAACAAAAGAGAAAATTAGATTTTTGACTTACTTTAAAATCCATTTCTCTGATGTTCATTGACGGACACAGCACCCACCCCTCCGTAGAGTTGTAATCCTTCTGACAACTCTTCTGACACTGCTTGTAGCAAAACTGAGTACCTATAGCAGGGAGAGGGAGTACACCCCCTGGGACTGCCCATAGGCTTAGCCAGACTTTTTTCTGCCTATTGTCCTAGTCCTGTAGGGGGCAGTATAACCCAATGGTTAAGAATATCAGGAGCTGTGTCCGTCAATGAACATCAGAGAAATGGATTTTACGGTAAGTCAAAAATCCCATTTTTTCAAGAGTGAGTATGAGTGCCGATACCAATTACGATATTACGCTGTGCGATTTTGAGCCCATACAAAACGAATGGGCTCAAATGGCACTTCAAAGAAACGTATGTCTTTCGTCTGAGAGTCTTCCGTCTGAGAGAGTGACCTTTTGTTCTTTCTGCTGAGATCCCGGGGAATTCAGAGCCGCCTGAACCTTGTGAGAAGATGCTCTTGTACTTTTTTTTTTGCGAGATGTGGGTACCGATCACTCCCCATCTGAAAGGGTCAACACAGAAGATGGGGCTAAGTATATATACAACCTACATTTTACTGCTTGATCTCCTTTAATATAAGCAACTATACCACATGTTTTTTATTAACAAATGATCTGTTAATAGCCTGGATGAATTATGTTTACAGTCCCCAATTATTTTTTTCTTTATTAGAAAGCAAATGTCACATACTTCAGTTCTGTAAATGTCAAATGAGTTGTCGCAGACACAGTGCCTTTCCTTTCTCTAACTGCAATACTTTATATTGTTTCTAGTTTGAAGCCGACCGCCGGGCATTTATAATCACAATTAATTCATTTGGCACGGAACTTTCCAAAGAAGACCGCGCCAAGCTGTTTCCTCACTGTGGGAAATTGTACCCAGAAGGCCTGGCCCAGTTGGCGAGAGCTGATGACTACGAGCAGGTCAAAGCAGTAGCTGACTATTACCCAGTAAGTAAATGTTACCCTCTGGTCTTTTTTACTCCTCTTTTCAATCTGATGATTTGCAGCAGCTGAGGGTTAAATTTTATAACTGAACAGTGATGTGCAGTAACTTGCAGTAGGCTATCAGAGATTTGCTACGGTTTGTCTGAATCAGCATTTCTCAACCCTTTTTTTTCCAGTAGCGGCACCCTTTAAAAGTATGCAAAATCTAGAGGCACCCCAGCCTAAAATGTAAGTAACATAAATGTTACTTATCATTGGAAAACCTGAGCCTGGGATAATGCACACAGCCACCTTGATGAAATTAACTTAATATTAGAGGATCCCCATCACATCAGAGTCCCTTCAATTCACGTCAGAGGCCTCCTAAACATGATAGGCCCTCATCATAGAGTCGTCCCAATAGATCAAAGGCCCTCTATACATGAGTCTCCCACTCCATCAGAGCCCCTTAGTCACAGGGCCCCCCTTATCTCGGAGACCTCCCAATCACACAGTCCCCACTTAACATCAGAGCCCTGCCTATTGGCTCCAGCAGCAGGGCAGAGGGCAGGAGGTGGAGGAGCTCTAGAGATGGCACACTTCTGTCTTCCCCTGAATGCTGGGGGCAGCTCTCATGCTTCCTGCCCTAGATCAGAGCCATGCATTGCCGTGGTATGGGAGAGCCAGCCTTCATCACCATAGCAGGGAATGACGCCATTTGTCCTGCCCCTAGAGCTTTATTGGTTGTCATGGTACTGCCGGCTCACCCACATCATTGTGACTCATGACGCTGTGATCCACGGCAAACTGGGTCTCATGCTTGCAGCACTGCAGGATGCCGCTGCTATCTGGTTGAGGAAAACTGGACTAAATCATGTTAGTTTAAAGGTGAACTCTAAGAATTGACAGTGTTCTGTAGCAAAACAACTTGGTACCTGTATTTTGTTTTTGGGAAAACACTTTGTGAAAGTTTCAGAATCGGTTTTGATCCTTAAAGCTGAACTCCAGACAAATATAAAAGGCACAAATTATTGAAGCTCTGTAATCCTCATTACGTAAGTAAATGTTTTGTTTTTTTTTCCAATGGAAGCAGTATAAGTGCCTGAATTTGACTTTTTGTATCAGCCTCTTGCAGGCTACTGTACAGTTTTTATACAGCAGAGCCCATGGAAGAGGTAGTAGAAGCAGTGCAAGGGGCCAATAAAGTATACTCTAGTGCAAGTTTCATACTATTAGGAGGAGAGAGCAGAGTGACATAGAGGTGGCTCATCAGCGTCTCACTTCTCATTTTATTGTCCAGTCACAGGGTTGAGGTGGGGAGGAGACTTGTAAAAGAAAGTAAAACTGCATCAGAGAAAGATCAGGTCCCCTCCCTCGATATATAAAGGACTGAGCTGTGTAAAATCCCATTACCGGAAGGACAGAAATAGAAATCCTTTTGCAGGAAAAACTGCTAATTTATGTCTACAATATTTCATCTGTATATTGTCTGTGCATTTAGCTATTTGCCTGGAATTCAGCTTTAAGTGTCCTCTGAAAATTGTTGGAGGCACAAATGCTTCTGTGTGTGAGAACAACAGCAATGGAAAAGGGAAAAGTCCTGGAAGTCGCACTTCTCTGCAAAACCCGGTAAGAAGGTGAATGAAAGCCTCAGCCCAGATTTCACTTCACCCACGGAGCTTAGTTATCCCCATGACTAAGCTCCGTGGGCAGAGTGAAATCTGTTGGGGTCATGGCCTGGTTGGAGCCCGGGCGGAGGCTGTCATACACCTTCTTACCGGGTTTTGCAGAGTACGACTTCCAGGACTTTTCCCTTTTCCATTATAGAGCTGGAGTCTTGTATAGTCTAGAGCTGGAACAAGCTCTGTCCTTGCCTGCACCCCAAGAGGCTGCTACATAAGAGGACCCGGTGGAGCCTTGCGTGCCACCTGTTAATGTAGTCACAGTGTAAATGGGTCACAGTGAGCATAACAGTAACCATTGCAGACTGGGGGCTTTGGTCCAACAATGGACACTCCCAGCTGCAACAATTGCAGATGAATACAGGAGCTGGCAATTGAGCTTGTGCTTCACTAAAGATATGTCTGCTGTTTATTGCACCAGAATATGCTAATCCTGGAGGACATATATTAGCTCTGTCCAACAGCCAGGCAATGCTTAACAGGAGCAGTGAAACCGATTTATTATAATTGGGCTGATGTATTCATAAACTCCTCCCTCTGCTCTAAAGTAGCACTTCAGCAGAACAGACCTGACCTTGATCACCCTTGTCCTACTACTATAATAGTGGCCTTCAAAGTGTCAAATGTATAGGCCACAAATACTGTCTCTTTCTCTTTCTGCTATTTGTGTTTTTAAGAGAAATTGGCTAGCTAAAATCCCCGTAATCCCATCATTTTTATTTTCTCTTTTATTTTCTTTTAGGAGTATAAACTGCTGTTTGAAGGTGCAGGAAACAATCCTGGTGATAAAACCCTGGAGGACAGGTTCTTTGAACATGAGGTAAGTATATTCTGAGGAAAGCCATGTCTCTAGCCTGCCCCTCGGAGCGCACAGCTGTGCACATGCAGCATTGCGTCTATTGAGGTAGGCCCATTAGGTTTTGGCAAAGCCATGCTCAAACCTCTTTCTGATTCTTCATTAACTGCACAAAAACTGATGAGATCCAGATGAACATTTTAAGCTATTTCTGTGTTTGGCCCTCGAATCATGTCTCTTTTTACATATGGTTTTGTACTAAGAAAACTTTTTTTGGTCCTCACTTCATTTTATCACGGTATAAAATGATCCATCTGCAGCTTTGCTGACTGTGGCTTTTTTTCCCCCCTCCAAGTATTATGTGACGGTTCAAATCATTTGTAAGCAGTTTGTCTTTAACACCTGCAATGTATATAGGTCAGGAACCACTGTCAGACTCCTCCGGATTCGGGGCTATATATGCTTATTACCTCCCCTTTATGATTTAATCTCCACTCTGCTGTAGGCATGGGAACAGATTTAACACCTCTTTCCAGCAGGGTTTAATCAACGAAATGACTTTAGACAGGCTCAGGAGGTTCCTGTTATATTTATCAAGGAAACGTTCTTTAGCATCACTGATTACTATGTAAACACGGTTTAGTTTTGGTCATTGTTTTGTTGCCAGCTGTGCATTCTGTTAATCCGGTACATAATGCTTGTTGGTTTTTGTATGAGGTTATGTGTTTTCTCAAAGCTAGTACAGCTTGTTGTGCTCCATCAAAGATATCCATAGACTTATTTTCTTTTGTGAAGGACAATCAAATTCATGTTTTCATCCAGGATGAACTCCAATTGCTCAGTCCATGTTGGGTGAGCCTTCAGTAGGCATATTTGCTTTATTCTGAAACTAAGCCAATAAGAGATGTTTAAAAAAAACATGTATTTCAAACAATTGTTTGATTAGAAATGATTGGAACTCCCCAAAAAAATTATTTTGGCCATGATTGCCCCTTTTCTAGGAATATGAAGATTCAGTAATCCGAACAATCAATTAAGTCAGTTTCTCAAAGCATTCCTTAAACTAAAGCAATTATTATATTGAGTAATT
The DNA here is from genome assembly GCF_965119305.1 of Pelophylax lessonae. Classification (NCBI taxonomy): domain Eukaryota; kingdom Metazoa; phylum Chordata; class Amphibia; order Anura; family Ranidae; genus Pelophylax; species Pelophylax lessonae. Next base: position 175,330,585 of record NC_138777.1, on the reverse strand, counting down.
TGGCCAGTGTAAGGGCCCAAGGGCTTTTGTGACATCCTTTTCCATTAAGGTTTTTCCTCCAGAATGAAGCCTGACTCATATTGGGTCTACGGGCCAGCAGATGTAAACAGATGTGTAACTGTTTACATCCTTTTACCTCCAATCTGTCATGTTTAGATTAAAAAAATCAGAAAATTTCACAAACTTTTTTCTTTTTTTTTTTTTTGGATCTAGATCTAGACAGTAAAGCACCATTTACATCTGCCTGCCATAGATTAACATTGAGCTTCTGTCCAGATCCTCTGTTCAGATATTGAGTCAGCCACTGAATGCTTTACAGATCCAGAGGAGCCACAGTGCACCCATCTGGTGGAAACCCATCCCACCCCTTAGGCTTTCTGCTGTTTTTTAGGGAGCCTGCTTTGGTGCATACAGTCCGGTTCCCACCTAAGGAGTTAATACACTAAGCTCTAGCTGCAACACAGTTATTCACACATTTGGTGGCAGGATGGGAGAACTAAGCCAGTTTTTAAATTTGGCTCTTCTGTATGAGTCCCCTCCATGGTGGACATCCTGCAAATGTGTGCTCCATTTTCTCTGAACGCATGGAGACCTCATTGGGACTTTGTTGCCAGAAGAAACTCCTCTCCTGATCTGGAACTTGGGGCTTGGACATAACTTCACATTCCAGCCCTAACTATCGTGTACATCCTAGGGGCAGAAAACTGGCAGGCAGTCCTCAGTCATTAATGTCTGGACTCCACAGAATAGTCTCTTTACCTTAAGGAGTTTTAAGATCTTTGTTGCAGGTGGGGAACACTCGATGCAGTTGTGAACTGAGCCGGTTTATCTCCTGAACCAGGGGTGCTTTAGCCCTCACAATAAATGCTTTGGTCATTATGTAGTTCAGCCACTAGTTCAACCTGATCTATGTCTTTCCTTGCCTATTTTACATGATTGAAATTGGAAACATTCTGGTGATTTTCATCACACCAAACTAGCTCAGAAAGATGTGTTAGACAGACTCTCTGCTGGCTCTCCCAGATCATTTACAGTGCATCCGGAAAGTATTCACAGCGCTTCACTTTTTCCACATTTGTTTATTACAGCCTTATTCCAAAATGAATTAAATTTATAATTTCTCTTTCGTTCATTGACGAACACAGCTCCTGATATTCTTGACCATTGGGTTATACTGCCCCCTTCAGGAATAGGACACTAGGCAGAAAAAGAACTTGACTACGCCCATGGGCAGTCCCAGGAGGTATACTCCCCCTCTCTTCTATAGGTACTATATCCCAGCAAGGACCTAGTTCCTTGCTGGGATCTTTGGTCCTAGAGATAGATTTTTCTATTTTTTCCTGCCAGTTCTACAATCGACTGCTGGACTGGGCGACGGGTTGGATAATCAAGATCTAGTGGTCACCCCAGTCTGGCCAGCGAGCATGTGCAGACCTCAGCTCCATGCTAGGTTGGCCGTGACATATCCCCTCTGGACGGGGGCTGGCCAGTGAGGTAAACGTCTGTCGTTCGTATACGACTGGGTTTAGGCACACGTTGGAGTGTTCTTCCTGGCCGACAGCCCCCCCATTTAGGTGGCGAGGGGTTCTGTCTGGAGCAGTGCCCGTCTGGTTCCTGGCGTGGTGAGTAACTGTCCCCCCTCTCCCCCTGAGGGTTTTGGGGTGGACGTGGGCCCCTCCTTGGGACGGTCGGACCCCTGTGTTCCCCCCCCCCTCCTATTAGGTACCTTGTGTCTGGTGGTCCTGTGGGTCATCTACCCCCCTCCACCTGTACTTGGGGTTATTTGGTCATTTGGCCTACCTTCTGGGGCTGGGACAGGGTGCTGCACTGGCGATGAGGGGGGGGGGGGGAGGTGCGCTGCTGGCAAACAGGCGATCGGCTTGAGGCGGGGGGGGGGATGTGCCTTGCCTGGGATCCCTCCTGGGTTTTGTTGTAGCCTATATTCTGTATAGGCTGACGGCCATGTTTCTGTAGCCGTGGTGGCCATTTTACATTAGTCTGATATTGAAATCAATGGTGGCCATTATTGTGGAGCCTTCCTTCAGCTATAGCAGCCCCTCATGGTGCTGACTCCTGGGCCTCTTTCCTTCCTGGACGCCACACATGAAATACTTTGATCCTGGTGCTGCCGGTGACTGCCTGGTTGGGGTGGTGAGCCTGGTGAGGTCCTTTCCCTCTCTCTGCTGCAGGTTTGGGGGGTGCTCTGTGTCTGGCAACCGTGTGGTGTTACCAGCACGGTGGGGGTGTCCCTTAGCAGTGTTTTTTTTTTTTTTTTTTTTGTGGGGTACCATTATTCCTTATGAAGTCTTTGGAGCACATTTCCCCACCTGACCCCCTCTCAGAGCCGCGGGCCCCTCCAGGCCCCAACCATCCATTGATGCACTGACGGTGGTCCTTAAGTCCTTTGTGTCCCAGGTGGAGGTGGCTTTTTGGCGGCGGGGTAGTAAAAAGCACCCTCCCCCGCCTTCCCCTCCTTCATCTGTCTCCTTAGATGCTGAATCTTATCTGGCCACCGCGGACGGCGCCCGACTTGAGGGGTCTGCGCCCACGTGCCCTAAGTCATGTAGCCGCGCATGAAAAGGCACTGGTGAATACACTGATTATGTCTGTGCGTGAGACTTTTAAAATGGAGGACGCAGCTGAAACTGAAGCAGAGGAACAGGTTCCCTTTGGCACTCACAAGCCGCCTAGAGGGGAGAAAGTGTTTTAGTTTCCTTCCTTTTTTGACAGATTTGTCGCAAAAGAGTGATCCCTAAGTGATTTGCAATGAGGTACCCCTATGAAGAGGTCCCTCCCTAAGAAGTGTCCTGTTCCACCGGTGGTGGATCCCCCGATTTTCAGGTTGAATAAGGCAACCATGATTCAGGTAGAAGAATCACCGTCTTTTAAAGATCTGGCTGATGGAAAGGCAGAGGCTGTGGCCCACAGTATGTTCACAGTTTCTGACCCGGTGTACTGCCGAAAACTCCAACCTGCCGAAATCTCCAACCACGTTATTTCCGGTGAGTGTACACTGGGAATAATTGGAAATTTCGAGCACTTGGTGTTTTCACACAACACCGGCAGCCTATACACCCGAGTACATGGTATAATTAGTGCAGATTCTTACTCCGCCCGATAGTTGTCGCCGCTTTTTTGTCGGTAGTTGTCGCTGATTTTCGACTTACCGTAAAAGCTATTTCTCTGATGTTTGATGACACAGCACCCACCCCTCTATGGAGTTGTAATACGTCTGACACTACTTGTAACAAAACTGAGTACCTATATGAGAGAGGGGGAGTATACCTCCTGGGACTGCCCATGGGCATAGTCAAGTTATTTTTCTGCCTAGTGTCCTACTCCTGTAGGGGGCTGCATAACCCAATGGTCAAGAAGATCACGAGCTGTGTCCGTCAATTAACATCAGAGAGAGAAATGGATTTTACAGTAAGTAAAAAATCCCAATTTTTTCCTCAAAATTCTACATACAATACCCCATAATGACAACGTTATAGACGTTTGTTTGAAATCTTTGCATATTTATTAAAAATAAAAAATAAACAAAAATCACATGTACATAAGTTTTCACAGCGTTTGCTCAATACTTTGTTGAAGTACCCTTGGCATCAATTACAGCTTCTAGACTTTTGGAGTATGATGCTACAACCTTGGCACACCTATTTTTGGGCAGTTTCTCCCATTCTTCCTTGCAGCAGTGTTAATTTTGGCAGCAAATTTCAATTTAGTTTTAGTCTTAGTCTTAGGACTAAAATGGCATTTTAGTTTTAGTCCCATTTTAGTCTTCTGCAAGTGTTTTAGTTTTAGTCGTATTTAGTCGACTAAAACTCCAGTATATTTTAGTCGACTAAAACGCCCTACATTTTAGTTGACTAAAACTCATTTTCTCTTACGTCCTCCGACAGTCGCCGCCCACTTCATATTCATCACCAATGGGGTTATGTCCTTTATTCCGTAGGAGTAGCTAGGCAATAGAATATGTTAATACAAAGATTTTTAACATATCCCACCCCCAGGGGGTGGTCCCCTCAGTACATAACCCTCCACTTCCTGTATCCAACTCAGTTTCAATGTCTAGCTTGTCAGGAGTGGCTGCATGTCTCTATGCTAGGGCTTTTGTCTCAGCCTTTCTTTTCTTTTGATTTTATTTGAGTTTTTTTTCTCTTTCTTTACTTAGCTGTTATTTTTACCAGCATTAGTTTAGTTCTTCTGCTGAGGAGGATCATGCGGGTTGCGTCTCGGGCTGACCCCCCTGGTCGCAGGTTGTGGGTCAGTGGTTTCTCAGCCCGCCATCGAGCGTTCAGTCAGGTACCGCTCCTGAAGTTTCTGAACGACCCATCCCTGTTCGGTGCAGGGATGCTATGGTGAGGTGGCTACCTCACTGGACGCTGTGCGGTTTCTCAACCCACCATTGCTGCGTCCTGGATGCGACTCTCCCTGTCTCATGTACAGCGGCTTGTTCGCCTGTGCGGGTTCCCCACGCCACCTATGAGGTAAGTGTAAATCTATGTGGGGACCTGTCTGTCTGAGGGCTGTCAGTCTGGGACTGTGTTACCCTGCCTCTGTCACACTGTAAATGTTCCCTATCTCTCTGGTGCATGCTGTGGGCTGCAAGGAGGGGGGCTGTGCTGCACTTCTGTGTCAGACTGGATCTGTGTGTCAGACTGTGTGCTGTATAACATGCATGTATCGTGTTGGGGCACATTTCTAAGACCGCTGCGGCGGTCCGCCATGTTTACTGTGCATTTCACTGTGTGAGGGAGCGGAGTTTTCGGCGCCAAACGACGCCATTTTGTCAGCGCTCGCTCCGGCCGCATGGTAACACTGCTGGCGGCCATTTTCTTGTAGCCTTGCATAGGCTTACACAGAAGCGCCCTGTATTGCATCACATCCCTGGGCGCACCGATCGGAGCAGCAGCAGCAGCATTGGACCTTACAGGTTTTATTTATCTCTGTGTCATTACCTAGGTTTAGCCTTTTCTCCCTGTGGGGGTCTCATATTGGGCTAAGTGTGTGTGTGCGGTGGGCAGCGCTCGCCGCGCTTGTTGTGGGGGCTGTTAACCCTTTCTTTTCCGATCTGCTCTGGGGGCAATGGAAAGCAAAATTCCTGCCACCTTGGTGGGCTCACAAGGGACTGCTGTCTCTCCTCCCCCCCCCCCTCCAGGGGGGGGTTTTGGCTGCGTTTGTGGCTAATCTTGCTGCTCAGGTGCACCTGCTGGTGGCTGCTCAATCCACACATGACCCAGAGTTTTAATTTCCTCTGGTTCAGAGGAGGATGGTGATGGGGCTGCTGTGGCTGGGGTCTCCCTATCGGGGTCCCGTTCCTCCCTGGACCTTGTAGGGTCAGAGGTGGAGGCTGAGGTAGAGGGGGTTGATAATTCTTCCCCTGGCTCGTCTGAAGAGCTTGCACTCATGGATGTATTGGTTGCTTCTATCAAGCAAACACTGCGTTTAGAGGATGAACAATGTCCCGCTGCTGCCTTGGTGGCTTATGGGACGCAGAAAAGGCGCAAAATGTCGCAGGTGTTTCCCTGCACTGATGTTTTTAACGCGCTGTGAATGAACATTGGCGTAATATACGCAAACCTTTTGCTGTACCGAGTAGGTTTAAGCTACGCTATCCTTTTACGACCGCTACTGATGAGCGTTGGTGTGTCCCCCCTCCGGTGGACCACGCGATAGCAGTTTTGAACAAGTCCACTGCGATTCCTGCTGAAGACACCCCGGTGTTCCGGGATGCCACGGACAAGAGGATGGAGTCCCTTGCCCGTCATACCTATTCTATTATGGGTTCTATGTTTAAAGCCTTATTGCTTCACTTATGGCGGCCCAGGTGGTCGCGAGCTGGACGCAGGTGATTAGACGTGTCCTGGTGGCTGATTCTGCCCCCCAGGCGACTTGGGATATGGTGGATCAAATCCACCAGGGTGTCATGTATTTGTGTGATTCGGACCTGGATATGGTTCCGTTGGCTGCACGTGTACATGGTGTGGCGGTGTTGTCTCGCCGCCTGGTTTGGTTGAAGTGTTGGTCGGTGGCCAATCTTCGCGTAAGACCTTAGCTTCTCTGCCTTTTGGTGGTTCTCGCCTTCTTGGTGAATCCCTTGATGCCCTAATTTGGGGGTCACGGGTGGTAAGAGCACGCTCTTGCCTCGATCCCACAAGACTAAGACGGCTCCTGGTAAGAAGCATGTCTCCTTTCGGCCCCCTCAGGGGTCTTTTTTCGTGCCTTTCGGTCACACTATAGGGGCAAGCCGTCCAAAGATCGAGGCTAACACACCGGTTCCGCGGCCCACAACAGTGCGGCCTGAAGGGGCGCCCTCACCCGACTCAGGGGTGGGGGGACGCTTGCTCGGTTTTCGCTCAGCCATGGCTGTCCCGGGTTCGGGACAGGTGGGTTCAGAAAATCGTTCGATCTGGGTACAAGATCGAGTTTCTCTCTCGGCCGGAGAGCAGATTTTTTCCCTCAAATCTTCTGCTATCCCCGGAGCGTTTGCGGGACCTGCATCTAGCGGTGCAGAACCTGAGGGCTCAGGGAGTGGTGGTCCCGGTGCTTCATCGGGACAGATTTCGGGGGTTCTATTCCAATCTGTTCACCGTGCCCAGGACGGAGGGCAAGGTACGTCCGATTCTGGACTTGAAAGCTCTGATCCGCTTTGTGCGGGTGCGCAAGTTTCGCATGGAATCTCTGCGGTCGGTGGTGGCTGCCCTGATTCCGGGGGAGTTCATGGCCTCCATCAACTTGAAGGATGCGTATCTTCACATCCCGATTTTCGAGGGGCACCAGAGGTACCTTCGATTCGCCATAGCGGAAGATCATTCCCAGTTTGTGGCATTGCCTTTTGGCCTCGCCTCGACTCCGCGGGTGTTCACCAAGGTGCTGGCGCCTGTTCTGGCTTTGTTGAGAGCCCAGGGCATCTCGGTCCTGGGATATCTGGTGTCTGCGACCAGCCAGGGTCTGGAGGAGGATCTGTCCTTCACGTTACAGACTCTGCAGGAGTTTGGTTGGACGATCAATTTTCCAAAGTCGACATTGTGCCCATCGGTTCGGATTTCTTACCTGGGTATGATTCTGGACTCTGTCCAGGCGTAGGTCTTCCTGCCGGAAGAAAAACTCGCAGCTCTTCAGGAGGCAGTCAGGTCCCTCAGGGACGTTCCATCTTCGTCCTTTCGGACGTGCATGCGGTGTCTGGGATTGATGGTCTCGGCTTTCGAGGCGATTTCCCTTCGCCCAGTTTCACACGCGGGATCTCCAAGCGGAGATATTGTCCAGGTGGGACAGGCGTCCGCAGTCTCTGGATCTCCAGATGTCATTGAGTTCTCAGGCCAGAAGGGATCTTCTGTGGTGGCTTCTATCCCCCTCAGTATCGGGGGGCAAGTCTTTTCGTCCCCTTTCGTGGACGGTGATCGCCACGGACGCCAGCCTGTCGGGCTGGGGTGGTGTTCTGGGCGTTCTGTCCGCCCAGGGTGTTTGGTCGACGGAGGAATCCTCCCTTCCGATCAACGTTCTGGAACTGAGAGCGATACTCCTTTGTCTTCGTCGTTGGAACCCGGTTCGGGTGCAGACGGACAATGCCACGGCGGTGACTTACATCAATCACCAAGGGGGCACCAGGAGTGCCCGGGCGGCTCGAGAAGTGGCCGCGATTCTGTCTTGGGCCGAGACGCATGTTCCGGCAATATCGGCAGGTCACATTCCGGGGGTGAAAATTTGGCAGGCGGTTTTTTCTGAGCCGTCGAACCCTGGACCAGGGAGAATGGTCCTTTCACCCGGCTGTCTTCCAGATGTTGTGCGCGAGGTGGGGTCTTCCGGAGGTAGACCTGTTCGTGTCTCGTCTGAACTACAAAGTACCACGGTTCGTGGCAAGGAGTGCGATCCTCGGGCAGACGCGTCGGACGCGTTGGTTGCCCCGTGGCATCAGTACCATCTGATGTATGCGTTCCCGCCGATTCAATTGCTGTCCAGGTTCCTTCGCAGAACCGACCACGGTGATTCTTGTGGCACCGGACTGTCCTCGCCGGTCCTGGGACGCAGACCTCGTAAATCTGGCAATCGACGCCCCGTGGCGTCTGCCTTTTCGAGAAGATCTTCTGTCGCAAGGTGCGATCTTCCATCCTGCTTTACAGTCGCTGGCCTTGACGGCCTGGCGGTTAAAACCGAGGTCCTGAGGAACAGGGGTCTTTCCCCTGAGTTCATTCACACCTTAATAAATGCGAGGGAGTCTTCCTCGGAAGGTTTATTACCGTACTTGGAAGGCGTATTTTGCCTGGTGCGTATCCAGGGGTTTCTCTCCTGACACTTATTCGGTGTCTAGGGTGTTGCCCTTCCTTCAGACGGGTGTTGACCAGCGTCTGGCGCTGGCCACGATCAAGGGTCAGGTGTCTGCTTTGGCCGTTCTTTTTCGACGGCCTGTGGCATCTGATTCTTTGGTTAGCACTTTTGTGCGGGGGGTACGTCATCTGATCCCTCCTAGGAGGGAACCTCTTACCCCTTGGGACTTGAATCTAGTTCTATCAGTGTTGCAGCGTGCTCCTTTTGAAAGGTTCAGGGAGATCTCGCTGTCTTTGTTGTCCAGGAAGGTCGCCTTTTTGGTGGCTATCACCTTGACTCGACGAGTGTCGGGGCTGGCAGCCTTGTCCTACAAGTCTCCGTGTCTGGTTGTGCATTTGGACGAGGTGGTCTTGCGACCTAACCCTTCTTTTCTTCCAAAAAGGGTTTCGGACTTTCATCTCAATGTGGACATTGTCAAACCTTCGCTTTGCGCGAAGCCGAAGCATCCGACGGAGGTGTTGCTTCACTCCTTGGATGTTGTCCGGGCGATTAGAGTCTATTTCACATCGACTGAGTCTTCTCGCAAGTCGGATGCCTTGTTTGTCCTTCCGGGAGGTCCTCGGAAGGGCATGGCGGCGTCGGCTTCTACAATCGCCAAATGGATCAGACAGACCATTGATCAGGCCTATGCTTTGAGGGGAAAAATTCCCCCTGTACCTGTGAAGGCGCACTCTACCAGATCTCTGAGTACGTCTTGGGCCTGTCGTCATGGGGCCTCTGTGGCCCAGGTGTGTGAGGCGGCGACTTGGTCGACCGTACACACTTTCACGATATTCTACAGAGTAGATGTTCAGGCATCGGCTGATGATTCCTTTGGCCGCAAGGTTCTTAGTGCGGCAGTTCCCTAGAGCCCTTGTTACGGGTTCTTTGGCTTTTTGGGTTTTTTGTTTTTTCCCTGGGTTTTCTTGCTCCTGTTGAGCGAGTGTTTTGTTCTTATGCCCAACTGGTTTCCTTCCTTTGGTAAGGTTCCTTTCTCTGATGGGGAGACGGCGTTGCCTTGGGCGCGGCTGTGTTCTTCCCACCCCTCATGTTTACACTGCTTTGGGACTTCCCCATTGGTGATGAATATGAAGTGGGCGGCGACTGTCGGAGGACGTAAGAGAAAACGGAATTTTTGTAAAATCTTACCTGTAAAATTCCTTTCTCTGAGTCCTCCGACAGTCGCCGCCCCCGCCCCTCTTTTGGGGTTTTGATGTACTCTCTACTGCTATTCCACTAAAACTGAGTTGGATACAGGAAGTGGAGGGTTATGTACTGAGGGGACCACCCCCTGGGGGTGGGATATGTTAAAAATCTTTGTATTAACATATTCTATTGCCTAGCTACTCCTACGGAATAAAGGACATAACCCCATTGGTGATGAATATGAAGTGGGCGGCGACTGTCGGAGGACTCAGAGAAAGGAATTTTACAGGTAAGATTTTACAAAAATTCCGTTTTAGTCATCTATAATCAAATGGGTGTAGTTCAATTGTAATTTGTAATGCATTATTTAAGCATTTCTCTACAATTTCCAAACTCATTATATACTACTGCTGGTCCTGGAGTGAAAAATCTAATATGTTATTATTTATGCTTTGAGCATGCACCAGTGTTAATTTTTGGCAGCAAATTTCGATTTAGTTTTAGTTATAGTCTTTTGACTAAAATGCCATTTTAGTTTTAGTCGTATTTTAGTCTTAAGACTAAAATGCCATTTTAGTTTTAGTCGTATTTTAGTCACCTGAATTGTGTTAGTCGACGAAAACGTTTTAGTCTGTTTTAGTCGACGAAATTAACACTGCCTTGCAGGACCTCTTAAGCTACATCAGGTTGGATGGGAAGCATTGGTGCACGGCCATTTTCAGATCTCTGCAGAGATGTTATATCGGGTTCAAGTCTGGGCTCTGGCTGAGCAACTCAAGGACATTCACAGAGTTGTCCTATAGCCAATCCTTTGTTATCTTGGCTGTGTGCTTAGGTTCTTGTCCTGTGGGAAGATGAACCTTTGCCCCAATCTGAGGTCCATCTGGAGCAAGTTTTCATCAAGCATGTTTCTGTTCATTGCTGCATTCATCTCTCCTTCGATCCTGAGTAGTCTCCCAATTCCTGCCACTGAAAAACATCCCCACACCATGATGCTGCCATGACCATGCTTCACTGTAGAGATGGTATTGGCCAGGTGATGAGCGGTGCCTGGTTTCCTCCAGACATGATGCTTGCCATTTAGGCCAGAGAGTCCATTCTTTGTTTCATCAGACCAGATAATTTTTTTTCTCATGGTCCGAGAGTTCTCCAGATGCCTTTTGATAAATTTCAGGCTGGCCTTTTACTGCGGAGTGGCTTCTGTCTGGCCATTCTACCATACAGGCCTGATTGGTGGAGTGCTGCAGAGATGGTTGTTCTTCTGGAAGGTTCTCCTCTCTCCACAGAGAAACACTGGAGCTCTGTCAGAGTGACCATCGGGTTCTTGGTAACCGGTCTGACTAAAGCCCTTCTCCCCCGTTTGCTCAGTTTAGCCAGGCAGCCTGCTCTAGGATGAGTCCTGGTGGTTCCAAACTTCTTCTATTTATGGATGATGGACGCCACTTTGCTCATTGGGACCTTCAATACTGCAGAATTTTTTCTGTACCCTTCGCCAGATCTGAGCCTCGATACAATCCTGTCTGAGGTCTGCAGAGAATTCCTTTGACCTTATGGCTTGACATGTACTGTTAACTGTGGGACCTTATACAGACAGGTGTGTGCCTTTCCAAATCATGTCCAATCAACTGAATTTACCACAGGTGGACTCCAATCAAGTTTTAGAAACATCTCAAGGATGATCAGTAGAAATGGGTTGCACCTGAGCTCAATTTTGAATATCATGGCAAAGGCTGTAAATACTTATGTACATGTGATTTTTTTTTTTTTATAAATTTGCAAAGATTTCATACAAACTTCTTTTACAATGTCTTTAAGAGGTATTGTTTATAGAATTTTGAGGAACATAATGGATGTAATCCATTTTAAAATAAGGCTGTAAAATAACAAAATGTGGAAAAAGTAAAGCGATGTGAATACTTTCCGGATGCACTGTAGATCTCTCCCAAGGGATGGTTTGCTATCCTGCTTAACAGTCACTGTCTTTTCTTACTTGTCTGTTGGAGCCCAGGTCCTAAGAGACAGGGGCCTATCATATTTGGTCATCCCACTGCTCTTAGAAGCTAGGAAATTGACTTCTAGCCAAATCTACCCTTGCATTTGAAGACAAGGAAATTCTATCCAAAGAAGTTCTCCATTGGACAAATTCTGTCTTTCATCAGCCTAGTCTGGAACAGTGTTTAGGCTGAAGTATCATCAATGGTCAAACCTTGGCTTTAGTGGTTGTTTTTTAGAGACCACTTGCCTCTCTCTTTTTATTGGGGTCCTTTGTACAGGGTAACTCTCTCACATTGTTCCTCCTGTATGTTCCCCAAGGACTCTTGGGATCTTGCCTGGTTTTGTCGGTTCTTCATAAAACACCCCTTGAACCTATAAGGTCTTCTTTCTTGTTGCCATCACTTTAGCAAGGCAAATCTTCTGAGTTAGCGTCATAAAACTGTTCACAGAAGGGGTTTTTACCTTAATGCAGAAATTAAAGCGGTAGTATCCCGCTTTTTGACACTTTTACCTACAGGTAAGCCTATAATAAGGCTTACCTGTAGGTACAAATAATATCTCCTAAACCGGCATGGTTTAGGAGATATTTACAGTGCATGCTCTCGCGAGCGGCGCATGCGCTCTGATGGTCCGGGGGGACCTTCAATTAATTTGCCGGGAGCTTGCCGGAAAATCACTCCCGCGCGCATGCGCGGGTGTGACGTCATCGCGGCTCCGGCCAATCATCGCGCCAGAGCCGTCTCTTCCGTCCAATCACTGCGCCGGAGCCGCCAAACCCGGAAGAGACGGCGAGGGATCATGGCAGCGCCCGCAGCAATGTCTGGGGGTCCGTGTCGGGGCTTCGTTCTAAGGTAAGTTACACATAATGGGCTAGTATGCGATGCATACTAGCCCATTATGCCTTTGTCTTGCAGGTTTTTTTTTTTTTCTAGGGTTTACAACCGCTTTAAGGTGATCAACCTTCTACCTGTACAACCACTTGTCCAACATGTCTTATGTATGTAGTGTAATTGCAGACTTTCTTCATTTGAAATGAGCATGTCCAAACTAGACAGTTGTAGCATTGGATTTCTATATGTTAAGCTATAAGTGGTATAGTTAATGTACAGAGCAGAACATTTTTATCCTTCTCGTGAACTTGAGTCATTGCCAAAATCCTTACACACAATAAAATAGCAACCCGTCGTGCCAAGGGGGAAGTTGCCTTGCCAAGATTTTAGTGGCTTTGAACTGGTTTTTGCTAGTAAGTAGATATTGTGTCTTTCCATTAATTAAAGTGCTGACCGAGACCAGTCTTTATGCATAAAACATTTACAGGTTGATATGGTCCTGGAGTGTGTGCCAAATTTCAGTGCAATTAAACTGTGCAGTTGTATGCGATCAAAAACAAGATATAGGCTTAATGTTTGTGTTCCTTTAGTTAAAAAAAAAAAACAGAGAGCAAGATGTTTGAAGAAAGCTCTTGGAGTTGATGATGATAAATGTTTAAAGTTTTTTAGTTTTATTTTTCTTAATCCGTACAAGCGATAAAATTTACATTGAATGAGAAGTGTCTGGTGCTGGTGGTCCTCTGTTCTGCGCAATATTCAGTCCCGTTTCCCCCATACCTCTTCAACTGTAGTCTACAGGTGCCGTGGGGGTTGATGCAAGCCTTTAAACCTGTCACATGTATTTGTTGAGAGTGCAGACTATGCCCAGCCTTCACCCCACCGCTATTCATAAAAAGCTCTATTAGTGCTTCCTGCAATGAAAAGTGTTCTATGAATGGAGGGTGGGTGGATAAATGAAGAGTCCACCTCCTCCATTCATGGAACGTTTTTTATTGTGGGGAAGCAATGGTACAACTTCTATGAATGGAGAGAGGGGTCGGAAAGGGCAGGCATAGTTGCAACTTTTGACAGGTGCCTGTGATGGGTCCAGCCAAAAAAACTGTAAGTGCAGTCTTGGTTGTCTTTAACATATTTGAATAGGGTCACATATAGATGAATATGATTTATCCCAATGATTGTGTCTTACTCAGCATAACTTCTCCACCTGAGAATCTTGGCAGTTGCTGCATACCCTGTCTCATTTTACAGAATACGACAGATAGTGGACACAGCAGATTCACAAAACTCTAAAACACAAGTGTAGATATCTCACCGATTGAGTCCCAACAAGATCGGAGAAAACATCAGATGGCTCAATCTTCCAAAATCAGAAACCCTTTTACTGCAGCTACAGTAAGGCCCCTTTCACACAGGCGGACCGTTCAGACATCCGATCCGTCAAATCTGGACGGATGGAAACCCTATTTTCCATCCGTCCAGCGGATGGGATGGGATGAGAACAAACCGACGGTCCGTTCCCATTCGATTTCCCCCATAGAGATGCATGGGGGGACCGTTCAGATCCGCCAAAAAAACAGCGCGGAGACACAGCTGTCATCCTCCTGCTCAGCGGGGGATCGGCGGCTCGATCCCCCGCTGAGAAAAACGGAATCCGTCCGACAGACGGATAGTGTGAAAGGAGCCTTAGTGAGATGCTGCAGTATTGAAGTGAAGGTCACAGCTGGAATAGATGAATAATTCTAGGGATTACATTTTCATTTAACTGTAAATTGGTGAACTATTATTGATCTTGTACTTTTTCACTGTTTTGCAGGCGCCTGCAATTTAGGGGCTTAGCAGTATCTATTTCTTGCCCATAAAATGTATATGGATTTGATGAATGATGTGTGACATAAAATTGCAACTGCCATTCTATTAACCCCCGTAATGCCGGCTCCACCTGCCATTTAAGGGAACTTGCTATGCCGGGAGGCAGGGCAGAGCTGGCCGACATGTGACTGCCGCGATTGGCTGTCACGTAGGTCGCATGATCGGAGAACTCACAATTGGAAGGAGCGATTGGGAGTTTTCTGTGAGCCGCCGGCACTAAGAGGTTAATCTGCTTATCTTTGCTTTGAGAAAATATGTATTGTTTTGAGGATTTAAAAGAAAAGTTTGGGGAAAATGTTTTTCAAGAATCATACTTACCTAGGTGGATGCAGCATCGGTCTGATGCTGCAACTTTTCCTGCCGGCCCTTAGACTGAAAACCGAGTGATCAAATATCACTACCTAGGTGGATGCAGCATCGGTCTGATGCTGCAACTTTCCCTGCTGGTTTCTTAGAGTGAGAACCAAGCGATCAAATATCACTAATTGCCCGGTTCTCAGTGCTCCGTGAGCCGAGAGCTGTGACTGCAAGTCACTGGCTCTCTGCTCTGCCCCCCTCTGTGGTCACTGGAGCTCTTGGCTGTGGAGGGAACAGGAGCGGCTGGCTCAGGCTCTTAGCAGCTCACTGAGAGGCTGAGCCAGGTGCTTGTCCAGGCTCCTGGGTCAATCCCCACCACATGGTTGCGATCTTTCCCCAGCCTGGACGAGCTCTGTGACATCAGCCGACAGCGGGTTTCAGCCCGCTGTTGGCTGAAAACGGGTTTACGGGCGTGCAGAACTGACTACACTCCTGTGATCCACAGGAGAAGTACAGCCAAACATGCTTTGGCTATACCTCTTCTTTAAAGCTAAACTCCAGCCTTGCATTTAGTGTTGTACAATGTGCCTTAGAAGCAGCACCAAGTCAGCTACAGCCCATCTCATTTCCTGGCTGAAAAACATCCAGCATCATCTAGCACTTTCCTCTCCAGTCCTACTGTTCCTGGCCCGCTCTTTAAATGTATTGTATCTCATTTCTTTTAATTATGGAGACTCAGCTTCACACATGGGTATTACCTAGAGCAGTCCGCATGCCACCTGCCTAGAAATGCCCATTTCTCCAGACTGGCATCCACCCATCAAATAATTTTGATGTTTGCATAACTCCTTTTAAAGGATAAGTTCACCTTTAGGCGCATGTTACACCCACCTCCCACCGCCAGCGCTCCCCGCTCTGTGACATCGGGCAGGGGACCTTTTCCCCATACCCTGTCATAATTTGAAAAGGGCGCACTTGTGCAGGGCTCCAGTCTCCTGTGAATGAATAGACTAAAAGTACCATTGGCCTTTGTGGACTACGGCTTGTAGTTCTCAATGAACTGCGGGGGAGCTGGTAAGCGCTCTTGTAGTCCATTGATTCCACCTGCCATTCAGTAACTGTCTGCCCATATCTGAGGTACAGGCAGACAATGTACTGAGAGTCTGGAGGATCCAGGCATTGTGCCTGTATTCTGCTAAATGCGGTTGCAATGCCTTGCAGAGTTAAAAATCAATAAATGCACTTTTTTTTTTAACCTGCAAAATAATGTGCATTTATTTATTTTTTCATAGGTGAATTTAGCTTTTAAATTGAAAAAAAAATAAGCATGTTGATGATGGGTAAAAGGATGAACCAGGAAATATATAGTGTTACGACACCCCAAAGTATGAAGGGGGTTACAGTCGTCTAGGATAATCCACTCCCAAACACCCGGACAGCTATCGACCACTCCAATCCGCCATACATGAAGCACATCAATAATTCCCCCCCCAAGTACGAGACAAGGCTCTGTAGTGAGGTTCGATCAAGAGTAACTCTCTTCTCTTTTATTGCAAGAAACACACACTTATATATACTTTGAGAATACCACATGAACAATGACTGTGTAATTACAGCCAGGTGAGCTCATTAACATACTTATCAATAGTCTCAGACCCTATTAACATACTGTCCTATTTTAGACAAAAGCACTTAGTTAATCAATAGACATTCCCCAGGAGGGGGCTGCTGGAAACAACCCCCCCCCCCTCTCTCTGCAGCTAAAACTAGTTTTCACAGCGAGACTCCATTACACACATGGGGACCCAAATACAGTATTATGCTTTAAAATATATAAAGTTACTTTTTATACATTAAACATAGACATGTTACATATCCCCAGATAGCTCAGGTCTGAGTGCACATTATTCGGTGAATGGCACTCAGACCCCACGAATACAGTTTAATCGCCAGGGAGTCAAACTCTTTTAAAGTCTGGTCCATAGTCCAAAGGCAGCAGGCGGGCAACCAGGCTCCTCCAATGCAATGGGGCGAGATTGGTCTCGTCACATATAGGCAGATTAAACATCGGGGTAAAGGAGTGGGAATGGCGCTGCCTACTAATGGAACGGTAATGGTATCTAGACAGGATAGATTGAATATTGAATGAGTGAGATAAGATAAGAGTATTGTATATGGACACAGAGTATTGTATATGGACACAGAGAGGAATATCCACAATGTAAAAAGATATATAATATCAAAGTAACAATAAGGTGAATACTGGATATAAACAATGGTGATATAAAGTAACCAAGTGCTTGAAGTGAGTGAATAATATACGTATGTATCCCCAGTATATATACACACAATGAAAATTAGGCTAAACCAATAATATCAAACAAAAAATGGTATACGGAATCAAGCAATGAATGGTAAAGTGACAAGTGCCAATGTTAAAAGTATTAAATCATAAAAATATAAAGTGATATGGTGATAAGCATAAATAAGATAAAATATGTGAATCAATAAAGTGAATAATTATAATTAATAATCAGATGAGGTGACTAGGTGACGTAAATAGTATTAATAGTCCAATAAGGTGACTGGGTGACGTGTAAAGTCCATTTAAGTGAGAAATATCTCCATAGATATCTTAGAAAAATAATAAATAAATAAAACCCCGTGGTGGGTGATGAGTGAGGTGCTAAGTGCCCCCTAGGGTAAGTAGCCCACTCACCGGACATACCCACCCCACACAGGGGTAAAGAGCGGGTATAGTGGTTAGGATAAATCCCTCTGCTGGGTTTTGTCCTCCTCTAGGGATCCTGGGATGTAGGTGTACCGGGGGATGGCCAAAGGTCCTATGGAAAGGCCCAGGGAACAGGGGGGGTCCGCTCTTGGATGGGGTATTGACTCCGGTATCAGACCAAATGTAACGGGACCATGTAGGTACAGGTATAGCATGTAGGGCAAGAAGAGGCCAATAGTGTAATACTGCAAACCCTATTTTTATTTAAATAAAATAGATGGGTACTCACAATCTGAATCAAACGAGCATGTATGCGGAGCTGTGGAACGCAATACGCTCCAATCAGATGCCGGAACCGGAAGTGATGCAACAGTGCTGTACACGTTTCGTCATCAAACGTCTTCGGGCTGCTGACTTTACACGTCACCCAGTCACCTTATTGGACTAATAATACTATTTACGTCACCTAGTAACCTCATCTGATTATTAATTATAATTATTCACTTTATTGATTCAAATATTTTATCTTATTTATGCTTATCACCATATTACTTTATAATTTTATTATTTAATACTTTTAACATTGGCACTTGTCACTTTACCATTCATTGCTTGATTCCGTATACCATTTTTTCTTGTTTGGTATTATTGGTTTAGCCTAATTTTCATTGTGTGTATATATACTGGGGATACATACGTATATTATTCACTCACTTCAAGCACTTGGTTACTTTATATCACCATTGTTTATATCCAGTATTCACCGTATTGTTACTTTGATATTATATATCTTTGTACATTGTGGATATTCCTCTCTGTGTCCATATACAATACTCTTATCTTATCTCACTCATTCAATCTATCCTGTCTAGATACCATTACCGTTCCATTAGTAGGCAGCGTCATTCCCACTCCTTTACCTTCATTTTATATAACCTTGGCTATTTTATGGGAGGCTGCAGCCCACTGACACATCCATTATATACCCTATAGCGTGGAGTCTTATATTTCCAGATTTAACATCAGCTTTGAGTATTTTTTTTATGTCAAAAATAAGCATTTTGGCATGTGTATGAAAAATGAAAAAATTGGTTGAGCTTGATCAGCCTGTGATCCAGCAAAATGGTTCTTTCGCTGCATTGTCTATAATTAGGTTTTAGTCCATTGTTTGAACATATATTCCTCTTAAAGTGATATTCAGTTGTACATGCTGACAGTCATCTCTCTGTTCACAGGTGAAATTAAATAAACTGGCCTTCCTAAACCAGTTTCACTTTGGGGTATTTTATGCCTTTGTAAAGCTAAAAGAGCAGGAGTGCCGAAATATTGTATGGATCGCAGAGTGTATCGCCCAGAGACACCGAGCCAAGATTGACAACTACATTCCTATCTTCTAGAGGGGTATTTCCACCATAGCTCATCTACCATCTTCCTCCTCCCCTGCAGACATTTCCTTTGCCTTACAGGCTGAAAAAAAAAAAAAATCCGTGGACTGGATGTGACATGAGATGTAAAGATTCAGAAGGCTTTATATAACTGATCATGCGGAGATTTCCTTTTTAATTTATAGCTGTTAATCAATAGTAGTTCTACTCATTTCCTTCAATGCCTTCCATCTGGCTGTGAAGGAATTAAAGGGCCATGAATCCTACAGCAAGACTTGTTACTTTTTATGTGGAATATCTACTAATAGCATTAAAGCTGAAGTTAAAAGCAAAACTTTTTTTGTTTTTGTTTTGTATAGAGTGGAGATGGATTAGAACACCTATTAGGTTTGTATTGCTGTCTGTGTCACCATTAGGGAGATTCACGCTATTTGTCCGGTTTGCAATTATCATTGAGAGTAAAAGAAAGTCCTACATTTTGGGTTGTCCCTTGAAAAGTACCATCAATAAAACCTTCACATGGACACTAGTTCTGTTGACATGGAAGACCCCAAGGGATTCCATTAATTTGCAGCAATTTCTTCTCATTTCCTGTTTTGCTATGGGACAGCAAGTTAAGGTAATTCTCCATAATGGGACACAGATAACAAAAAAAAAAAATATATATATATATATTATACTGGCATGGGGGATATAGCCCTTCTTTACTCTATCCAATAAAAATATAAAAAAAAAGTTTTGCTTATAGTTCTACTGTAATTATATTAAAGTGCTATACAGCACCAGGGACATACCTTTTCTGTAATGAAGTGTTTCCCATGTCTTCTGTCCTACTAAGGTTAACATCAGCCGCAGAGAGTGTGAACAAGTTGTGCCGCTCACCAGCCTCCTCCATTCATAGAATTTGCAGTATTTTTTTCCCAGAATGCACTGTGTACTGAGATTAGAGGAGGCAGAACTTTTCATTGACCTGGCCATACCCCTTTCACAGAATGTTTTGCATTCTGGTTAAAAAAAAAGGAATTGTAGTTTTGTGAATGTAGGAGGCAGGCAAAAGATCAGCACTGTGCAGAGAAGAATTCTACACTATACAGCAACCCAACTGGACATGCGGCACACTTCATTACAGCGAAGTTATTTCCCTGGAGCTTCTTAGCCAAAAACAAAAATGCAAATAAACTTCATCTTTAATAATTCTAAATGAAATAAATATACCAGTGTCTGTACAAAACTGGATTTATTTAACATTGTATTTATTTGCTTTAAGTGTAGTGGTATATTCCTGGTAATCTGCCATTTTGGATGGAAGAAAGACTGGCAGAGTAGGTACAAAATATCACCTGTGCATCATATTATCATCATACAATATCTTCCCTCTGATGAGAACTTTAGCTAAGATTTACATGATTCAGATAGATTTCCAAAACTGTTCAATTTATAATTGTGATCGTTGTTATTGAAGCTCTTTGGTTTAGGTTACCCAGTGTTGTTTTTAAGGTTGTTGGTCTTTTAAAGAAATGGCTAAAAGAGAATTTCTTGGAAAACAAAAAATTCAGTAATTGCATAGCCATATAAATAGCAGTTTTCTTGAATTAGCTGTTTGTCATTTAACATTTTTAAAGACATTCTATTCTACACAGTTTGGGGCCTACAACAGCAAATGAAGGCAAATTGCAAATAAATGGGGCGCACTATGCGTTGTACACAATGTAGCCTGAGCCAACAATAGCTGTCCCCATATTTCCATGCTATTCGGTAAATAGTAACCTGAATTGTAAACTGATTTCAGCCCAGATCAGGTAAATGTGATAGTTTGTAAGTTTGCTGGCTTATTTTATCCCAGATGGAGTTCTCCTTTAACCTTCCAAAGAAATGAGTAATATAAAGTTTTAATATATTGTGATACTAGGTGTGCTGTATTCTGAGAATCAATTCTCTTGTATAGACCTCTGCTACCGCTCCCCACTGCTTCTATACCGGTTTATTGATAAAACCTGGATCAAAAGGTAAAAGTGTTACTCATATTAGCCAGCTTACTAATATGAAGAGTGCTTGCGTGCTGTGAACACTCATGCAGCGCAATCTCTTTGTGTTCCCCTCTGTCAGGGGGCCAAATGTAAAAAAGTGGGGCCAGTGCTGCTGCCGGGTGGCGGCATTACAGTACCAAGACAAGAATAAGGACTGCCTCTTTTTCTGGGTTTTTTTTTTTTTTACCCCAATGTGTGGTAAAGAAGCATTGGACCCAAAGATAAAGAAGATCTGGTGCAAGTATTAGTCTTGAGAGGCAGGTCTCCAACAAACAGGGTAGGCCCTATGGGACCCCACAACATTCCAATGAAAGTGTGACTGATGAGAGCACGACGAGTCTTTACCCCATCCAGTAAAAATGTATTACCCTGTATAGAAAATCAGTAGGTACTGCCGATACATTTTGGGGGCTGACATATCCTTTTCATCAGGGCTATGAAACAGAATAATGAAAAACAATATCAATCTAGAAATGTAAGCATGTTCTTACACTGTTCATTGATGTAATACCTGGCTACTTCTAAATTTTTAAAAATGTATCATGTTTTACTTTATTCTGTTTCTGTGAGTCCCCAAAATGCGTCATCCTGTACCTACATAATTTTTATCACGAATAAAGAGGTTATAAAGTCTAAAACATTTTTTACCTTAATGCATTTCTTGTATTAATGTTAAAAATATTTAGGCATTTGTATCCTCTGTCACCCTTCCTCACCTGAGCCCTCATTCAATTCAGCGCTGTGCACGTCTGCAGCTCTTCTCTCCCCTCACTTCTGGGTCTCACTGGCTCTGCCGTTGGCTCCTGCTACTGTCAATCAAAGTCAGTGACAGGGGCGGGGCTGAGTCCCACTATCTGTGTCAATAGACACAGACAACAAGACTCGAGAGTGAGCCTACACGAGTGCCCCCATAGAAAGTGACTTTCTATGGGGGCTCTTGCCGGAGAGGAGGAGCTAGGAGCGCTGGCGGGTGACCTGAGAAAAGGAGGTTGGGGGCCGTTTTGTGCAATCCCATTGCGCAGAGCTGGTTAATATAAATCCGTTTGTTGTTTTAAAAAAAAAAATACATTTACAAATACTGATTTCTACTGGACCATTTCTAGGCTCTTGGTGCTCTCATCCTTCACACATTCATCCCATCATCTTTTAGGCAAAGACAGCACAGAGCAGGATTGGGTTATGCCGCTATACACCGCTCCCTTGGCAAAGCTTTAGACTGGTTCTCTTTAGGGCTCATTCACATCAGCCCAAGCATTAAAACATATCTACACCGATGAACGTGGTGTTGGGGCGGTGCAATGCATCACACTGTTATTTTTTATTTATCTTATTAATAAAAGAGCGCATACAATGCGGTGTGTTGCGGTGCATAAAGTGCATACATGCTGCATTTTTACACTGCGCATGCTGCCACATTTGGATGGGGTGGACAGGCCACATAGAATACCCTTGCATTTAGCCTGTGTTGAATAAATATCAATGCAGTTCAACAAGCATGGTGTGAAGGAGTCCTGACTTCACTGTCCTGCCTGCATATAAAATAGGTTAAATGTGATTGGTTGCTAGGATACTTACCTTTTCTATTTGATTCATCACCATCTTTACCTCTGACACAGCACAGACCATTAGTATGGCAATAAAGAACCAGGTGAGAAGTCAGCAGTGAATTTTGGCCTTGTGAATGTTCACAGATGAAAAATACCCTGCAGAGGATGTGAACTCGGTATAAATGATATTCCTAAAGCTTGTTCATTGTGGTCCTTTTTAGTATAGAAACCTATTTCTTGTGTTATGTTGTACCTTTATCACTGTATCATAACAGGTAGTTTACAGAAATAAAAATGTCACTCCCAGCCAGATATGAATACAACCACTAAAACCACCTTTTATGGGTGGATATATGGTGTGCTGTAACTTCCAGTCTGCTCAGTGGCAGATTGCACAAATCCTACCTACAGGGTTGTCATAACCTCAGATGCAGAGAGAGAACAAATCCCAGCATCCTCTACAAGCCGCAGTTTGCTGGAGGTTAGTTCAGGAGCCTGCAAAGACATTTCTTCTTCTTTTTTCTTGTCTGGCAACTATATCCATAATTTCTTAATTAGTATATGTTTACTGTATGACTTTAAAGGGAGGGAGGGGGTGTTTTAAAAAACATTGCATAACTATTTGTCTAGTGAAACTGCTGATGCATACATTTTGATCGAAAGGGGAAAAATCAAGTGGTTTGAGAAAACATTGCATTTTGGCCACTAGATGGAGCTGAGCATTTTAGGAAATTAGTACAATCCTCAGCTCCATCTAGTGGCCATAATGCTGTATTTTCCTGGACATATGTTTTATAAATACTATTTGTGTTTGTAGAGGAAATAGGAGAACATTTGATTTTGCCCCATTCGCCTAGAACGAATGTACCAGCAGTTTTGCATGACAAATAGCTATGCAATTTTTTTCTATAACCACACCCCTAAATGTCTAAGGAATGATTTAACCCTACTTGCCTGTAGAGATGTATTTTGATCTGTTATATGGACATACATACGTTTCTATTTTGGAAATGCAGCCATGTTTTAGTGTCTCATTATGTGACCGCATTCCCTGGCTGGGCACCTCCAGAGTGACATTTTACATTCTCCTTCATGTCAGTGTTAAGGAATAGATATTTCTTGGAAAAAATGTTGGCTGATTTTCTGTATTTGTGTAATTCATATGTTTTACTATAAATTCTTTATGTAAGTGGATGGATTTTGCCTAAAATATGACACTGTATAAATAAATATATATCTTTATGTATATGGTAATAAAATGATTAACTGGTTACAAACACTGTATTGGCATTGCCGATTGATCATTTCTATTAATTGCATTGGATTCTTGTAGCTGAGTTTAAAGAAGTTGGTGTATTACATTGTAGCTGCTGGTTAGGTCTGAGCTGTGCTGTCTCCATGACCAACTCCCCACAGCGGGCCAAATGTGTGAAAGTGCAATAGTAAAACTAGCTGTGCTCTACGTAGCACCAATTTATCTCAAGTCTTTCTTCTTTTTTTTTTTTTAATTGTCAGAAAACACCGGAAATATGAGGGGTTAGTCATATTGACTAGGAGAAATTTGTAGCAATAGGAGTGTTCATTATGTTTTTTTGGTGGGGGAGAGTGTTTTACATATGCTATAGTTTTCCCCAGAAAACTGCTAACAATTCATCCACTGTGCTTCGTCAGGATGCAGCTGGACCTTGAGGAGTCGGAAAGAGTAAGTAACCACAAAATGACAGTGGATGTTCTGATGACCTGAACATTTGTATTACTAGCAGTGGAGAAGACAGGAAATGAACAGATATGAACATTCGTAAAAAGCAAAGAAAGTCTGTGTTGACTGTCTTGCTCATCCTACGCTCACATGGGTACTTTACAAAAGACCAGCAGATTTTGCATCTTGCAATATTTAAAAAATTGGATTTATTAAGGCTCCATTTACACCTATACGTTGTGGGAAAGCACGCAAAATCGAGCCGCCTTTTGCAGGTGTGAAGTCTGCTGCTAATTCTTTGCACACCAGTGCAAGCGCACCATGCATTTTGGTGCAGTGCGACTTTTAAAATGGGGCAGACCCTTTTGCACATTTCTTGTGCATAGGGCAGCCCATTGAAATGAATAGACTGCCCTAAATGGGACATGTAGAACTCTGCAAAAGAGTGCACATTGCTCAGTTGTAGTTGTAAGGGGGAAACCGAGCCCAATAAAAGAATAGTATTATCTGGAAAGAGAAATGGTTCCTACTGTATTAACAAAAATGTATTCCTAAAGCAGGGCTTGACAAACCCCGGGCGCCAGGTTGCATTTGCATTTGCGACTAGAATTAGCGACCTGGCGCCTGGGGTGCCCTGCAGGAGGTGTCCTGTCCCTTTTGCTCCTCCCGAGTGCACGGACTTCCGCGTCGTCCAAAAATTGAGGCCCCGGCTTTTCGGCCTTCTGTGAGATGAGAGGCTAGGGGAACTGGTGCCCTCTTGTGGTGGCCGGGAGTAATGCCTGTTATCAATGCCTTCCCATCTCCTTCCAAAGAGCAGATGAGAGGGAAGTTTTTGCAGGCTTCATCTCTCTGTCCAGTTACCTTTGCTTAAAGGTAAGTGGACTGGGAGTGTGGTTATTATTATTAATTTATTTTTTAAATTTAAAAATAAATAAGAATTTTTTTCTTTTTTTTTTTTTCTTTTCAATTCTTATTAAAAAAAAAAAATTATATCATTTTTTTTTTTCCCTCGTCGCAGTGCCACAGCCGAAGGCCCCTTTCACACGGGCTGTCTGATCAGGTCCGCCTGTCTGTTTTTCAGGCAGACCTGATCGGACCCTTCATTCTCCTCTATGGAGCGGTAATCTGCCGCCATCTGATCCTGTCCGCCAAAAACAGACGGATGGTGGTTCTATTTTCTATCCATCCCGTGGATCGGATCAGATGGCATCGGATGGAAAGAGACAGACAGTCTGTTTCCATCCAATTGCGCTATAGAGGAGAGTGGGGCTCTAGTCGTATTTATGTGTAAATTTAGTATCCGTTTTTATTAAATAAAGCTTGGTTGTTAGTTTAAAAAAAAAAAAAAAACTGGCTCCTAACTTTTTTAGCTGGCTCCTAGATTTCAGGCAAATTTGTCAAGCCCTGTCCTAAAGCGTATTTGTGGTCAACATGTACAGGTAAAATCATATATTCATTTCCACATTTTATTTTCATTATTTCTAGCCTATGCCTTTTAATCTGAATGATATTGAAGCCTTGTAAACTTTGTGAAAATCCCCATATATTTACTTGAACTCTGACAGGTATTCATTATCTTGTGACAGTGAAGCAAAATAATCCGTGAAAATAAAGTAATCCTGAAACGGATGAGCTAAATTATATATAGTGTCATAACAAAGATAGATATATATATATATATATAGTAGCTATTTGGAGACAACATTACCACTTTGGCGGTCCTGTCCTGTGCCAGGGGGGCACTTTCAATGTAAGCACACATCTATTTTGATTTTATTATTTGTTACAATAAACGGGATTACACTATTTGGATTTCCTGCTTCCCCTATTTCTTGTACACAATTGGGGAGATATTCAGGAAACATCTTCTGAATTATACATGGTTGTCAGCAGTATCTAATACACGGAGGAGGAGGAGAGATTCCATTTCATATAGTGCTTGGATTGTATATAGAGCGTCATAGGTCCCTGTGACCTGCCAGCTTCTGGAGAGCATTTAATTACTGCAGCTCACGAGGTGGATTGCTTCTTCATCCTTTATTGATACTCGGTGCGGGATACAATATATGGTCTTTGGGACTCTCTATTACTCCTAGGACATGTGTTTTGGATTCACCATTATTCACTTTAAAATATGAATGTCACATATTTTATATTTTATTTTCATTATTCTATAAATATATCTTTGTTATGACACTATATATAATTTAGCTTATCCGTTTCAGGATTACTTTATTTTCACTGATGATTTTGCTTCACTGTCACAAGATATTTATTTGCACTACGAATTAGTTATTTTGGAGTCTAACCAGCGCCCACTTTTTTGGTATATTAGGTCACATTTTGTGCAGGTTGCACATTTAAAGGGGCAGCAGGTCACTAATAACACGCAGTTAGAAAGAGGCTAGGCGCCTTCACACACTCTTTTAGGTATTCACTATGCCCTGTGAGTGGGCACTGCTGTGTTACACATTTCACAGAGCCTGCCTTCTGAACTACAGAGGTTTCAAGAGGTGGAGTCGGTACAGGAATCACTGCTGTGGGCAGCAAGGTAGAGTGGAAGCAGGGTTAAAACTGCTGTCAGTTTTTTGCCATCTTTGTATCAGGGAGATTTCTCTTCACTTCCTGTCCTGTAAACTAGGGATTGACCGATTATCGGCAAGGCCGATATATTGAGGGCCTGATATATCTGTATCGGCCCTGGAACTGGCCGATATTGCCGATATTCCAAATATTGCTCATGTAAAGGTAAAATGATGTCACATAGCATAATTCCATTTACAAATGTTACTGAATATGCCACTCACATATGTACAAATTAAAGATATAAGCAATTCCGCATTAGCAGATCGGTATCTCTCACTCACTTGTCGTAAGTTATACCCGGGTGATACCGCTCCGTCCGGCAAACAATGACAATCTCGGAGGTCACGTGGTTAATAAAAAAAAAAATAAACTTGTTCAGAAACAGACTTGTGTCAAATTGTGTTTATTTTACAAATTTTAAAATGTTTTAAAATATTAGCGCATATTGGCCGATACCGATATGCATTGGCCAAAATATCGGTATCGGCAACGAAAAATCAATATCGGTCGATCACTACTGTAAACTCAATAGGAAGTGACGGGATATCTTTCCAATCTGAGGAATAATTCATTCTAAGACCGTTGTCATGGGAACAGGTGTTATGTTGAAAGATTTTCCTTCTATTCCTGTTCTGGTGGCAATTCAAAATTTTGGACTTACCCTTCCTTTCCTTACTGGTGATATTGGTGATCAGCGTTAATCTCCCCTTGTTGGACACTTTGGACCTTTTCTCTAAACTTAAAGTGGAACTGTGTTTCTTCTGATCACCACAAACCAAAAATGCTATTTAATTCACTTGTATTATTTAAAGAAATCTCCCCCATCCATCCATGTCCCCATGCTTTATTTTGCTGAGAATTCATTTTGAAAAACACCCCCTAGCATTATTGGTCATGGCCATCTTGAGTAAGGGCAGATGATTCATGGATCATTTACTTCCTGGAATCCATCTACCCTTAGCTCAGGCATAGGCTGAGCTGAGAACCCGCCCTTCTCTCCTGAAGACTCCTGGGATGTATGACATCCTTTGCCAAGGCATGGAAACCAGGAAGAAACTAAAGACATGTAAATTTAAAAAAAAAAAAGTAAATATGATATTTCCTATCAATTTACTAATGCTAGCAGCATGATGATTAAATATAGTCAATGTTGATTGAGAGAGTGAAGTTCCACTTCAATAAGAAATATGTTGTGGAATGCTTAATTTATGAGTGATATTAATTTGTTTTGTATATTTTAGTAGCTTTGAACCTTATATTTCTATATGTATTTAATCTCCCCTTTGTCTTTAGTGTTTTTATGTGCCCAGTTATAAATAAATTATGTATAGTATATCCACACACTACAAAATCAGAAATACTAAAAAAGAGAGTGCTTGGTGTAAATTCAACCTGAAAGTGCGAATAAAGTAAATTCAAAATATACAGCTGCACTCACACACCCAAATACAAACGTGTATCAAATTGTATAAATCAAATATGTTGCACTGTAGAATCCAAACCTAAAATCTGCAAAATATGTAATGTACTATAGGTAACAAAGATACAAATGCAATCAGCACTGTATCTTTTAAATAAAGCCTCCAAAAGTCCACTCTGCCTTTAATAAAAGTCTATTGTGAATCCAATCCAGAAATGTGTGAAGAAAAACCACCAACTTATGTGATCTTAATCTTATTTCCCAGTGAGTTCCACCACCATTCACAAAAATATCTGGCACTTACCAGAAAATAGGACCCCAAGTTATCGGAGATCTTATGATGAAAAAAATGACTTTACATTACAGAGTACAAAAATCCTATTTTTCTGATACACATGGTGTATCCAGGGTTAAATCAGCCAACCTCTGGTCTCACAACCCAGTATGGATCAAATATGTAAGCAGGTGGATGGGAACCACAGAGCTCATTAACAAGGAAAATGGCTCAGCACCAGCAAAAAAAAGATCACAAATTGTCCATAGTGTTAAACCTCCAATGTAACTTGTTATACTAAAGCAAAATACTCACAAGCTAAACATATACACATTTGCAAGAGCACAAACAACTCCGGCTGGTCAAGAGACGTGATGTCAGCTTAAGCCCCTACACTTTTCATGTACAGAGAAGTTCTCAAAGATATTGGATTCACAATAGACTTCTAAAAGGCACAGTTGTCCTTTTGGAGGCTTTATTTTTAAAGGCACATGGATAATTGCATTTATCGTTTTAATGTGTTTATTAAATATGGTGTATTACATATTTTGCACATTTGATATTTGGATACAGTGCGACATATTTGGTTTAAAATATCCACACACTAATTTCAATGATTGCCGTTTTTATATCAAACTTTTTCTCCATAAAGTTACTTGGTGAACCTAAAGAAGCCTCGGTCCTCCAAAATTGCTCAAATACTTTCCATGCTTTATAAAGTTATATTATTGCAACATTCCCATAACTACTCATTTTTCTTGTTGGTAATACAAAAAAAAAAAAAAAAAAACAGAAATATAATTTCTTGTCCTTTAATAGACACAGGACGTCTTTAACCTTCAGGTTATACTGCCACCTTCAGGAGGTTTAAACACTGGCAAACCTAAAAAAATTTAGGCAAGCCCATGATAACCCCTCCTATATAGCAGTATGTCTTAGTTTTTTGCTAGTGTCCTAGAAGAATGGATGTTTTTTTCTGCAGCTCTGAAGAGTTTAAAAGTTAAAGATTTTTTTTTTTTTTTTGCTGGCACCCGTGTTTTAATTTACTTCAGATGGATGTTTCAGCCTCATCTGATGCCAGCTTCAGGCATATGGTCCTGCAGAGCTGTGGGCAGTCCCCAGTTTTCAAATTGTTTTCAATAGCCTGTTATTTTGTTTGCTGCATTGCCTACCTCTAGAGTGCTCTGACGAAGCAATGACGAAATGCGTCAGGCGTGACCACGCTGCTTCCACGGAGTAGCACAGACCGTCTCCCTCTGACCGTCGGGTACCCGCTGCGCACTCTGCTTTTATATGTAATATATGCGGTTCCCAAGAGTTTGCTTGTAAGTGTATAGAAGAAAGGGGGGTTGTGTGATTTTTCAATAAAGCTTTTTGTGGAATTACACTGAGTTTCTCCTTTCTCTTTGGCGGCTTATAATCTTGGAGTTATGAGAATTATCTGCATATCCCCTGGAGAGGTCCTTTGAATGTGTCCATTAAGGGGTGCTGCTTATGTGACTGCAAGAGGAGTTTCTCTCTAGGAGGGCTATTTGGATGCCATAGAATGTACATGCTGTTAACCATTTGTTCTCCAGTGAGTGTGTGACCATAGAGAGAGGCTGTACATGGTGTGGTGACGGCTTAGTATCTCTACCTTCTGTACTTACCTCACATAGTGTACCCCATGGACATCTATTTGATTAGCAGTTATATATGGACTAATGTTTATCCAATTTTATTGGAACTAACATGTTGATTGGATTGATCTATGCTATATATAATATTCTATAAGCATAAGTTGCTGTAGGATATAGCAAGTGTTTATAACTGCATTATTTAACAGTTCTTTAAACCAGAACTATTTTAGCGCCGCTTGATGTTATAATTCTTTCAGGCATTAACATTCTTTATTTTAGCGTCCTGTTAAACCGCTGTATGGTCTTTGCCACCGTGCTGCAGCTCAGTTTCAGGGTCTTCGCAATCTTCTTTTAGCCTAGGCCATCTTTATGTAGAGCAGAAATTGTGTTTTTTCAGATCGTCAGAGTGTTCTTTGCCATGAGGTGCCACGTTGAACTTCCAGTGAGAATGAGAGCAATAACACAGCTGAGACCTTGTAACACTAACGAGTCACATGACACCGGGGAGGGAAAATGGTTAATTGAGCCCAATTTGGACATTTTAACTTAGGGGTGTACTTTCTTTTGTTGCCAGTGGTTTAGGAATGAATGGCTGTGTGTGGAGTTATTTTTTTTTTTTTGGGGGGGGGAGCAATTTTACATTGTTATACAAGCTGTACACTGACTACTTTACATTGTAGCAAAGTGAAATTTCTTCAGTGTTGTCACATGAAAAGATATAATAAAAATATTTACAAAAATGTGAGGGGTGTATTGACTTCTGTGAGATACTGTATATCCCAGTTTTTCAAAACTACCTGTGTCATATGTGTGTTCAAATCTAAATCACTAAATTTGTGTGGAATCTAAACAGCTTTTCCCAACTGTACACCACTCATTGTTTCCTCTAGTGCTACCAATCTTTTTTCGCTTTTTTCTTTTGTCCATTCAATTACTTGTGAAAGTAAAATTGCCTTGTAGTAATTCTTAACATCTGGTACCGCTAGGCCCCCTTGCAATTTATTTTTACATAGTACTGAAAACTGTATTTGTTTTTTATTTTTCCAAATAAATTTTGATATCGTTGTTAAGGTCTTGAAATATGCTTGGGGCGGGGCAATAGGTAACATTTGTAATTTATATACTATTTTAGGTAATAAAACCATTTTTACCATTTTCACCCACCCTATCCATGAGAGAGGTCTCCTTATTATTCTTTTTATTTCTTTTTTTATTTAGTTATGGAATGGAATTTACCTGCTATAATTTTCCCTAACGATGTCAGTTTTATTCCTAAGTATTTTAATTCTGACTTCCTCCATATAAATAGAAATTCCCATTTTAATTCTTGCTCGTCTTGTTTGCTTATATTAATATTTAATATCTCAGATTTTGCCGATTTAATTTTAACATTTGATAATTCTCCATATTCTTTCAACACTTTCATTAAATTTGCCAGGGATATCCTTGGATTGGATAAATAGTAGGGTTGAGCGAACACGGACCCGGACACGGACCCGAACATTTTACTTTATGTTCGGGATACAGTCCGTTGTTTGGTAATTTATTTCATGTTTTGGCATAGTTTTAACAGCTGCAGGGCAGCCAATCAACAGGTGTTTAACTAGTGTGCCCTTAGAAGCCTTCTAATGGCATGGCTGTGATTGGGCAGTGCAGCATGTGACCCAGCCTCTATATAACCTGGAGTCACGTAGCGCCGCATGTCACTCTAACTACTGTAGGGTCAGGTTTCTGCTGCTGCTGAGGGAAAGATAGGAGATTATTGTAGGGTCAGGCTGGAGATTGCTTTCAGGGAAAGAATAGGAAGAATCTTCTTTAATCAGACAGCGATCTACATCAATTTTATTGTGTGGGGATGCAGTGCACGATCTTTTTGCCCTCACCTGAGCCCAGTGAGGAGGAGGGAAGAAAAAAATAATTTTTATCAGTCTGTTAGGTGGGCGGCGTGTAGCGGCCATGTAATGCAAGCTCAGTGCATATGTGTCTGCTTACTCAGGATTTAAAAAAAAAAAAAAAAAAATTTCCTTCATATTTTACTGTGACTTACAGCGTTTAGACACTGCTGTTCTAATCTGCTATTCAAAAAGCACCAATTTAAGGGGAAAATTATTTTTCAGTTTTTCATTCATACTTTACTGTGACACTGACACACAGCGTTTAGACACTGCTGTTCTAATCTGTTATTCTAAAAGCACCAATTTAACCACTTTACCACCGGAGGATTTTCCTGCTAAAAGACCAGGGGTTATTTTGCGATTTTTTTACTGCGTGACTTTAACGGACAATCGCGCGGTCGTGCGACGCTGTACCTAAACGAATTTCACGTCCTTTTTTTCCCACAAACAGAGCTTTCTTTTGGTGGTATTTGATCACCTGTGCGATTTTTTGATCACGCGCTATAAACAAAAAAAGAGCGTAATTTTTGCAAAAACAACAATATTTTTCACTTTTTTTTATATGAAATTCCCCCAAAAAAAAATGTAAAAATCAAAATTTTTTAAAATTTTCGGCCAATTTGTTTTACGCTACCTATGTTTGGTAAAAAAAATCGCAAAAAGCGTATTTTGATTGGTTTGCGCAAAAGTTATCGCGTTTACTAACAAAGGGAAAGATTTTTGTCATTTTTGGTGTTTTTTTTTTTAACGAGTAATGGCGGCGATCTGCGATTTTTTTGCGGTACTGCGACATTGCGGCGGACAGATCGGACCCTTGACTGACATTTTTGACACTTTTGGGGGTACCAGTGACATTACTGCAGTAATCAGTGCTATATATATGCACTGTTACTGCAAAAATGACACTGGCAGGGAAGGGGTTAACAGTATTGGACAGGGAGGGGTTAAGTGTGTCCTAGGGGCGTGATTCTAACTGTGTAGGGACAGGTCTACTAGTGTAAAAACAAAGATCAACAGTTCTACATAGTAGAACTGTTTGATCTTCACTTTTACACAGGGAGAACTGACAGGTGGCTTGTTTACACAAGCCGCTCTGTCTTTCTCCCGCTGTAGCGGCGATCGTAGTGTGACCGGCGGACATCGGGTCCGCCAGTCACACTCCCGCACTCCTCCGTGAACGAGCCGAGGCGGGCGCGCGCCCGCCCGCTATTGGCTCTGGAAGGAGTGACAGGCGAGCGACGTAGACCTACGTCACTCTGCCTGGCCGGGGCCGACTGCCGCAGTAAATATACTGTGCGCAGTCGGCAAGCGGTTAAGGGGAAAATTATTTTTCCGTTTTTCATTCATACTTTACTGCGCTTAAGAAGATTTTGCTGCAGTTTGTAGCCCTCTAGCCCTTTCCATGTTTTTTTTTAGAGCAATTTTAGTGCTCAAAAGTTCGGGTCCCCATTGACTTCAATGGGGTTCGGGATCGGGGTTAAGTTTGGGTCACGAACCCGGACTTTTTTTCGAGTTCGGCTGAACCCATTCATCCAGGTGTTCGCTCACCTCTAATAAATAGAATAGGACATCATCCACGTAGGCCGCTATCTCTATGTTCCTCCTCACCAATCCTAATGCCTTTTACATCAACTAAGTTTTAAATTCTTGTTAACAGCGGCTCCAGGGTCAGAACAAATAACAGAGGCAAGAGGGGAAATCCCTGTCTTGTTCCATAAAGCATTTCGAAAGGTGCATATTAAGCTCCATTTCTCTATCGCTCATTGACAGACGTAGTCCTCGGTGATACAGCACCTTCGGGTTATGTTGCCTCCACAGGAGTAGGACTAGACAGGAAATTAAAATGCTCTGGCCACACCCTAGGGGCAGTCCCAGAGGGTATATCCTCTCTCTCTCTGCCTCAGCAAATCAGTTATTTTCTGTCTAGTTAGGAGTAAGGACCTAGATACCTTGCTGGGATCTTCGGTCCTGGCAAGATTTTTTTCTTAAAAGATTTTTTAGACAGCTTTTTTTCTCCAGTGTTCCTGTGAGATCTTCAAGCAAGAAAGCTGAACTGGGCGACGGGCTGGATGTCGAGATCCGGTGGTCACCCCAGTTCAGCCTACGAGCGCGTGCAGGCCATAGCTCCGCGCTGGGTCGGCCGCGACAAAGTCCCATTAAGGGACTGACCCCGCGAGTTAAACGTCTCGCTGAAACGCCAAAGACCATGAGTCACGGCGTCCATATCGGTCGACAGCCCTCCCGCCCCGTGGAGAGGGGTACTGTCAGGAGTTGGTGCCCGCCTGGTTCCGGTATGGTGATTAGTATGTTCCCCCTTTTCCCCTGACGGGTCTTGTGGTGAACGCGGGCCCCTCTCTGTATGGTAAGATAGAGTCCCCCTCTATCCTATAACATGACACAGATCCCCCTACTTTGAGTGTGATTTTATGTGCAAAGAGCCAGGAGGCTTGGTTTGGGAGCTAACAATCTAATTGTATACATGTTTAAAAGATTGTAATCAGTGGCATTCTGTGAATCTTACTGTGATAAGAATAAGGTACCTACCAGTCAGAAGCCACGGACATGTAGACTGCCTTCCTAAATCAGATCTCCAGCTATAAGCAGGCCTTCCGAACGGCCATGCGGTCCGCCAGGGCCGGTACCGCCAACCATGCCAAATCCCCATGCAGAGAGAGTGTTGTGTGCCCTGCAGCACACCGCTATTCAGTACAGGCCGCCGCCATTTTTTTTGCTGGATTGCACGAGCCGCCATTTTGGCGTAGCCTCGTGTCTCCAGCATGGGGGCGGCCATGTTTGAGGTGATCCAAACACCTCGTGGAGCTAGGGGAGGCGCCGGAAGGCGTGCAGAGGGGCGGAGCCGCCTCCTTTCTTCCTGGGCAGCCAGCCAAAAGACTTCCTGTTTGTCAAGACAGCGCTGTAACCTGTTGCAGTTAAACTCTGACCATCAAGTGGTGAGCCTGGGGGTCTATCTCTCTCTCTCTCGATCGATAGGGATCCCTAGCAGGTAACACTAAGGGGCTTTTGTGGCGCTGGGGGTCTGAAAAAAAAAAAAGTTTTTTATTTTTGAATTATATTATCCAGGAAGTGACTGGAATCATCATGGACCCGGCCACACATATTCCCCCACCTGTTTCCCTCGAGGGGGCCACGGGACCCGCCGGTGCACAGAGTGTAGAGGCATTTACAGCAATTTTGGAGTCTATGGTGGCTCGGGTGGAGGCAGCCTGTCAGGGACGGGGGTCAAGGAAGCGACCCCCGCCTACCCCTATACTATCTGACACCTCTGACTCAGATTCAGAGATGGTCACTGCAGTTGCAGGTCCCTCTGCAAGGGCTGTTACCTCAGGTAAAGCTCCCTCAGACAGTGAGGAGGATGTTTCTTCTCCTGCTATAATTCAGGAAGAAGCATTGGTGGACGCACTAGTTGTGGCAGTGCAGGAAACCTTAAAACTTGAGGTTTTACCGGCAGAGGCAACTGAAACAGAGATTCCTTTTGGTACTAACAAGCCCATCAAAACGGTGAAGGTTTTTCCTGTACCCAAGTGTTTTGGTAATAAGATTAAAGGAGAATGGGAGCATTCTAAACGTACCTATTTCCAAGCGTATTGCTAGACGCTATCCGTTTGAGGAATCCATCATTAAGAAATGGACGGTACCACCAGTGGTGGATCCACCTATTTCCAGGCTGAATAAAGCCACGGTTATCCCAGTGGAGGACACTTCGTCCTTTAAGGATCCGGTGGATCGAAAGATGGAAGCAGAGTCCGGCACCATCTTCTCTCTAATAGGGTCAGCATTTAGACCAGTAATTGTTATTGGTCTAGTTTCCCAGACACTTACGGAATGGGCGAGAATGGTACGCCAAGACCTTAGGGGAAAAGATATTCCCCAGGAGACATCTGATTTGATGAACAGATTATACAAGGGCTACAGTTTATCTGTGACGCAGCCTTGGACACTACTCCCCTATTAGGGCATGCATCTATGTCAGCGGTTATCCTCAGACGTGTGCTGTGGTTAAAATGCTGGTCAGCTGACCTAGGTTCCAAAAAGACCTTGACAAATCTCCCCTTTCAGGGGAATCTATTTGGGGCCACCCTAGATGAAATCATTAAGGATGCCACTGGGGGCAAGAGCACTTTTTTGCCACAGGCTGCTAAAGCTAAGGGACCTCGCAACAAGTGAGGACCTTTCTTTACCGCCCATAAAGGGCGCCCGGCTGGAACAAGCGGGAAAGGCAAGACTCCTCCAGGAGGGTTCAAGAAGGGCTGGTCGGACAAACAGAGGACCAACTCAGCCAAACCCGAAGCAAAGGAGTACACAGCCTGAAGGTGCGCCCCCACCCGGTTTCAGGGTGGGGGGACGTTTTCACCGGTATTCAGGACATTAGATCGAGCATCAACTACTACTACCGAGCGATTCTTCCCTTCCAACATTTAAGCACTACAGGAAGCGGTAGTTACCGTTCCCTGAATAGATCTTTTCCTTTACCTTTTCCTAAGATTAGTCCCAATGCCTCACAGGAATCGGATCTGGTTGACCAGACAGGCCAAGAAGCCTCTAGTCGGGTGACTTCAGTCCCTGAGGTTCAACCAGAAAAGATCACCCTTCCTGATAACAATCAGGTATCTGATAAATGTGTGGGAACAGAAAACGACCAGACTTTCTCGGATGGTCGGGGCCAGATACCTCTAGGGACGCCTGGTTCAGATCCAATCAGCGCCAGTGGTCCTAGAAATTCTAGGCTGGCCTCGTCAAGCCGGCCTGGCCAACTTGGACATGCTAGTCGCAGACGTTCCGTGGGAACTTCGTCTCAGGGAGTGTCTGTGGTCTCAAGGACCAATTTACCATCGTGCTTTACAGTCGCTGGTTTTAATGGCCTGGCCATTGAGACCCAAGTACTGAAGGACAGAGGTTTGTCTGCTTCAGTCATTCCTACCCTTATTAAAGCAAGGAAAGCGACTTCCAGCAAGGTCTATTATCACACATGGAAGACTTATATTGCGTGGTGCGAATCTTTAGGATTTCCTCCACGTACCTATTCGGTGACTCGAATATTGGCTTTTTTGCAACAAGGGGTTGAGCAGAAGCTAGCCTTGAGCACCATCAAGGGTCAAGTTTCAGCATTAGCAATTTTCTTTCAGAAACCTTTAGCTACCAAGTCCTTGGTGCGGAATTTCATCCAGGGGGTGCGGCACCTGGCTCCACCAGTCCGCGCGCCCTTACCGCCCTGGGATCTTAATTTAGTTTTGTCGGTTCTACAGAAACCTCCCTTTGAAAACATCAGGGAGATTCCCTTGCTTACTTTATCCCAGAAGGTGGCCTTCTTGGTGGCTATCACTTCTGCTCGCAGGGTGTCAGAACTGGCTGCATTATCATGCCAGTCCCCATACCTAGTGATTCATAGGGATAAGGTAGTACTTCATCCTAAGCCATCCTTTCTTCCTAAGGTGGTTTCAGATTTTCATCTGAATGAAGATATTGTACTACCTTCCTTGTGTCCTCAGCCCAAGCATCATCGGGAACATGCGTTGCATTCCTTAGATGTGGTTCGGGCAATCAGGGTATACCTGAAAGCTACGGAATCATTCCGTAAGACGGATTCACTTTTTGTGATCACGGATGGCCCCAGAAAGGGTTTGCCTGCATCTGCCGCGACCATTGCCAAATGGATTAGACAGACGGTGGTACAGGCTTATTCTATTAAGGGTCAGAGTCCTCTGTTCCCTGTTAGGGCGCACTCCACTCGAGCGCTCAGTACTTCCTGGGCCTTTCGCCATCAGGCGTCAGTGGTCCAGGTATGTAAGGCGGCCACCTGGTCGTCGGTACATACCTTTACAAAATTCTATAAAATTGATGTGATGGCATCGGCGGATGCCTCATTTGGCCGCAAGGTTTTGCAGGCCGCAATTTGAGGAGACCGGTGGTCTACCTCGAGGGTTTTTTTCTGTTTGAAAAAAAAAAAAAAAAAAATTTTTCTTTTTTGTTGAGTCTCATCATTAAGGATGAGCATTGTAAACTTCTAGTTGGCACCGGTTGGGCCTTCTAGATTGGGATTTGATTTTCATTTTCCCACCCCTCATTTGTGATTCTGCTCTGGGACGTCCCGAAGGAGCTGTATCACCGAGGACTACGTCTGTCAATGAGCGATAGAGAAAAATGGATTTTTGTAAAATCTTACCGTAAAATCCTTTTCTCTTAGCTCATTGACAGACGTAGTCCCCGCCCCTCTGTTTTTGAGTTGGGTTGGGTTAAAATCTCTAAAGACTGCTTTTTGACATAACTGATTTGCTGAGGCAGAGAGAGAGAGGATATACCCTCTGGGACTGCCCCTAGGGTGTGGCCAGAGCATTTTAATTTCCTGTCTAGTCCTACTCCTGTGGAGGCAACATAACCCGAAGGTGCTGTATCACCGAGGACTACGTCTGTCAATGAGCTAAGAGAAAAGGATTTTACGGTAAGATTTTACAAAAATCCATTTTTATCTTAACTGTCGCCGTTTGGTGTTTCTACAAGGATTGAATCCATTTGAGCATCCTGGGGCCAATTGCTGTTGTTTCTAGTGTATTCATCATGAACCCCCAATCTACCCTGTCAAATGCTTTTTCAGCATTTATAGACCGGAGTAGCGTTGGGAGTCCATTTGTGCTGTTCTTATTTAGTAGAAGAAGGGTTCTTACTCCTTTATCCCTCCCCTCTCTTACCGGGATAAACCCCACTTGGTCCGCATGCACCCCATTCTACCATTGTTTTCATCCTTGTTGCCAGAATTTTTGCAAATATTTTAGTGTCTGCATTTAATAATGCTATTGGTCTGTAGCTTGAGCAGAGGGTTGTGTCTTTCTGCTCTTTCGGTATATTCGTAATAGATGCTAATAGTGCTTCCTTTCTCATGTCAAAATTTAGTCCCAACCCATTCATATCTGCACCCATTTTTGTTGTTAACTGCTCTTTGAATTCGCTGTGTGTGAATCCTAAACATCCTAAGGAGTTTGCCTTGCATTCCTTGGATGTGGTCTGGGTGATCAGGGTGTACCTGTCGTCTACTGAATCCTTCAGAAAGTCGGATTCACTTTTTGTCCTTTCCGAGGGCCCTCGGAAGGGTATGGCTGCGTCTGCGGCAACCATTCCGAATTGGATCAGACAGACGATAGTACAGGCCTATTCAATTAGGGAACGGGTGCCGCCCTTCCCTGTCAAGGCGCACTCTACCAGAGCGGTGAATGCGTCCTGGGCCTTCCGACATCAAGCATCGGTGGCCCAGGTGTGCAAGGCAGCGGCTTGGTCGTCCGTGCACACTTTTTCCAAATTTTACAAACTTGATGTTTTGGCATCGGTAGATGCTTCCTTTGGCTGCAAAGTTTTGTGTGTGGCAGTGCCTTGAGGGGGACATGGCGTTAGCCTGTCCCCCGCCTGTTGGGGTTTGTTTCCCCTTTGTTGATTTGCTTTCCTGGGTTTGTTCGCTCCTGTTGAGCTTTCCTGTTACCCAGCCTTTTTTTTACCTTTCTGGTTCAGATAAGGTTCCTTTCTCTGACCTGGGAGCTGCGTTGCCTTTGTGACGGTTGCGCTTCCCACCCCTCATGTCTACACTGCTGTAATGAGTATGAGTGGGCGGCGACTGTCAGAGGACGTAATCGAAAACGGAATTTTTGTAAGAACTTGCCGTAAATTTCCTTTCTGTGAGTCCTCTGACAGTCGCCGCCCCCGCCCCTCTTTTTTGGGGTTCTTGGACTATTTACTGCTTGCTACCAAACTGATTTGGGAATGCTGCTAGCAGGGGGGTATTGGATCAGAGGGACAGCCCCCTATAGGTGTGTCTATGCAAAGTGTTTTGTGTTTTAACAAATCTTTTGCCTAGCTTGCTCATGTGGATAAGAGGGCAATACCCATAAGTGAAGACCTATATGAGTGGGTGGCGACTGTCAGAGGACTCAGAGAAAGGAATTTTACAGTAAGTTCTTACAAAAATTCAGTTTTCACTCAGCCTTGCTTTTCCCACTCCACCCCTCCCCTTCCTCCACATTAACACTCTTTCTTCCCAGCGGGCCTCTAGACCGGGAGATTTTCGGATGACGATGTTGAGATCAATCAATAACGTTTGAGGGGACTGTGAGGATGATTCTAACAGGGCGCCAGAGGTGGGTGAGTGATGCCTCGGCCCTGGAGCAGAAAAAGAGTGAGAAGAGGAGGAGACTAGCGCTGCGTTGACGGGCAGCTCACCTGGCTGAGCGTGGAGAGCTGGTGGTCACAGTCTGGTGGACGAGCCAGCGCTTAGAGGACTGCCGTGAGAGCCCATGATGTGGCTAGAGGAGAGTAGACACCACAGAGAAGCAGAGCTGCCCTATCTCCACCAGAGTCCACTTTTTTATTTATTTTTCCTTTATTTTCTTTTGCTTTTTCCATTTTGGGTCTGTTACTGACATAAAGAAAGTGGGACATATCGCAGGGGGAGGTCGACCCTTGAGTAATTGTCTACTGGACTAAAGTATGGATAAAGTGACAAACCTAACATATGAATTGTTAGAGGCTTAGGCACCACTGAGTAAAGGAGGGGAAGGACTAGGAATAAGGGAGTGCGGAAGTCTAAATGTACTTAAAACTGAGGCCGTGGATAATCAGTTGGACCAAGGGTCTTTAGCTATTAAATAGAAGATCTTGCTGAAACCACAAGGCTTATTCAATCAACAACCCCCCTAAAACCCCTATAATTACCCACTTCTGGACCGGAAGGACTTGTCCCCTTATGACCAGGCCATATTTTGCAATTCGGCACTGTGTTACTTTAACGGACAGTTGTGCGGTCCTGCGACACTGTACCTAAATAAAATTGATGTAATTTTTTCCCACAAATAGAGCTTTCTTTTGGTGGTATTTGATCACCTATGCAATGTTTATTTTTTGCGCTATATAAAAAAAGAGCGACACTTCTGGAAAAAAAAAAACAATATTTTTCACATTCTGCTATAGGTCATTCCCAAAAAAAAATTTAAAAATCCAAATTTTTTAACATTTTAGGCCAATTTGTTTTCTGCTACATTTTTTTTCACAATAGGCGTATTTTGATTGGTTTGCACCAAAAGTTATCGCGTCTACTAACTACGGGAAAGATTTGTCATTTTTATTTTTTTACTAGTAATGGCGGGGATCTGCGATTTTTTGCGAGATTGTGACATTGCAGCGAACAGATCGGACCCCTGACTGACATTTTTGACACTTTTTGGGGGACCAGTGACATTACTACAGTAATCCATTGCTAAAAATATGCACTGTTACTGTAATAATGACACTGGCAGGGAAGGGGGTTAACACAGCAAGTGATCAAGGGGTTAAATGTGTACTTAGGGGCGTGTTTCTAAGTGCGGGGGGCGTGGCTTGTGAAATGATCACAGAGACCTGTGATCCTATATAGCAGCATCACAGGGGCTCTGTGATCATTCCAGAGAGAAGAACAGTGAGCTGTGTTTACAACAGCTGACCGTTTTTCTCTCTCAGCGGGGAATGATCGCGGGTGTCAGGCGTCAATGAGCTGTCTGCCCTGTGCATTGGGATCACCACTGACGAGCGGGGGTGGGAGCGCGCCGATGTCTATGGTGGTTCTCGCAGGAGCGGCTGCCTGCCGCAGTATAACTACGGCGGGCGGTCATTAAGCGGTTAAAAGGACACACCATGGAGTAAAAGTGTTAAAGGGGTCTTAGAAAGTAATGATTTAAAGAGGTTGTAAACCCTTTTTTTTTTTTTCCTTTTTACCCTGAAAGACAAACACATAATGAGCTAGTATGCATCGCATACTACTAGCTCATTATGAAATACTTACCTTAGAACGAGCCCCCCCCCGTGCCGCCCGCTTACCTGTATGACGGGCGACATGTCCAGTCGCCCGTCTTCCGGGATCGCGGCATCCGGCCATCTGATTGGTTGGAGCCGCGGTGACGTCACTCCCGCGCACGCGCGCCGGAGCCGACGGTCACGGCACGGAGTTCTGAAGGAACGGCACGAGTGGCCGTTCCTTCAGAGCGCATGCGCCAGTGACGTCACTGGATGCATCGAAGGTAAATATCTCCTAAACGGTACATGTTTAGGAGATATTTACAGTACCTATAGGTAAGCTTTTATCATAGGCTTACCTATAGGTACAACTTGCCGAGGAGGGTTTACTTCCTCTTTAATTCTATAATGAGAGGCAAAGCATTAAAAGTAGCGGTGGCAGCCCAGGTACAATAAAAAAGATATATGACTATGGAAGGAAAATTAGCCCGTCACCAGAAAAACAAATGGGAACTCGTGGAAAACAACTGGCTGGAACCAATAAAAATGGACAGGAGAGGCTCTCAATGGGAGCTAACATTTTACATCTACCAAAGCGAGGAGGAACAAGGGGAAGGGGGGTGAGAGGGGTGAGATCCTCCTAACAAGTAACGTTGATTGATGAAATCCACTAACAAGCACCAACACTTAGCATCACTATGCTAAGTGTTGGTGCTTGTGGTTGATTTCATCAATCAATGTTATTTATACAATTTTTTTTACTTTATGTACACTGTTGTTTAATATTGAAAACTACTTTTTCTTTGAAAGGACTTTATGTTCACCTAACACTGGATTTTACACTTACTTTATTATATTACTTTCATATAATAGATTTTTTTTTTAACTATATATTTTGCTCATAATTTATTCACTGCATATTTAGTTGTTTTCATGCCACATTATTTACCATATGATTATTCATGATTACACTATTAGTATTTAGCGCTGCTTCTTGTTTTTATTGTATATATAAAATAGTATGTTTTTATTAAAGACGATTAAAACAGTGAAAACATTTTTCTCTTTCGTATATTGATGGACACAGCTCCTGTCATTCTTGACCATTGGGTAATACTGCCCCTACGAGAGTAGGACACTAGGCAGAAAAAAACTTCTGGCTACACCCATGGGCAGTCCCTTGGGGTATACTCCCTCTTCCTGCTATAGTAACACAGTTTTTTTCTACCTAGTCAGGAGTAAGGACCTAGTTCCTTGCTGGGATCTTTGGTCTTGGCAAAATTTTTTAGATAGAAAATGTTTT
The DNA here is from genome assembly GCF_965119305.1 of Pelophylax lessonae. Classification (NCBI taxonomy): domain Eukaryota; kingdom Metazoa; phylum Chordata; class Amphibia; order Anura; family Ranidae; genus Pelophylax; species Pelophylax lessonae. Next base: position 175,287,890 of record NC_138777.1, on the reverse strand, counting down.
CTTCCTGGATTTTTCCTGTGACATATACTATCAACTGCCAGACTGGGCGACGGGCTGGATAATCTAGTTCCAGTTGTCACCCCAGTCTGGCCGGCTAGCGCGCGCAGACCTAAGCTCCACACTAGGTCGGCCGAAACATAGCCCCACTGGACAGGGGCTGGCCCTGCGAGTTAAATGTCTCGCAAGATCACATACGACAGCGTTCCTCCTGGCCTACAGCCCCCCATTTTGGTGGAAAGGAGGATCTGTTTGGAGCAGTGCCCACCTGGTTTCTGGTATGGTGAGTAGCTGCCCCCCCCCTCTGCCCCTGGAGGATTTTGGAGTGGACATTGGCCCCCCGGGTTCCCGTCCTTCCCTCAGGCACCCCCCCTGCTTTTGCCAAGTCCCTCAGCCTGCTCCCCCTCTACATACTGGCGATGGGGGCTGGGGGGGTCCGCCACTGGCGACCGGACAATCGACTGTGCGGGGTGGGGGGGTTTGTATCTGGTGGGGCTCCTGCTAGGGCCCCCGTCCTGCCTGTATCTGACCTTGAGGCCTGGCTCCCATTTCTAGGTCCCTGTATACCTCATGGCGCTGCCATTTTGTTGTAGCCTGTATATTTCTATACAATGCGGCCATGTTTGTGTAGTCCGTTGGCCATTTTCTTGTGGTTTGCATTGCAAATAGCAGTGGCCATGACAGCGGAGCCCTGTGGGTGACGTTTTCGGCGGTGGGAGCCCCTCCTTATCCCCTGGTGTTGAGTCCTGCATCGTTTCGCTTCCTGATTGCCGCACGTGTAGTGCAGACTCTCCTGGTGGTGGCAGGTTCCTGTGTCAGCAGGTGGTGAGTCTAGTGAGATCCTCTTCCTCTCTGCTGAGGATCGCTCTATGCCTTGTGCTTGGCGACCGGATGTTGCTGCAAGCACAGTGGGGGTCTTTCCTTAGCAGTGTGCAACAATTTTTTTTGTGGGGTCCCCCTGGTGCCTTATGGAGTCTTTGGAGGACATTTATCCACCTGATCACCTCTCTGAGGTTGCGGGACCCTCTGGGTCCCAACCAACCATCCATGCACTGACTGCAGTCCTGGAGTCCCTTGTGTCCCGAGTGGAGGCAGCTTGTGGTCGATGGACTAGCAAAAAGGTCCCCCCCGCTTTCCCTGCTTCATCTGTCTCATCATATCCTGAATCTGATTCTGCCACTGCGGACATGGGTCACCCTTCTGGGTCTGCGGCCACGCTCCTGGAATCCTCTGATAGTGAGGATGATTCCTCCACGTCTGTGACCGCGCATGATTGTATCTGTGTGTTAGACCCTGAAGATGGAGGATGCAGCTGAAGCTAGGACAGAGGCGCAGGTACCCTTTGGCACTCACAAGCCATCCAGAGCGGCAAAGGTGTTTCCTTTCCCTGCTTATTTTGACAGAATTGTCGCAAAGAGTGGGGATGACCAAAGCGTCCCGTGGGGTTCCTAAGCACTTTACTAGGTGTTATCCCTATGACGAGTCTCTTCTTAAGAAGGGGACTGTCCCACTGGTGGTGGACCCTCCAGTTTCCAGATTAAACAAGGCAACCATGATTCTGGTTGAGGAGTCCCTGGCCTTTAAAGACCCTGCTGACCGCAACGCGAAGGCTGTGGCCTGCACTATGTACACCTTAGCTGGTTCGGCACTGAGGCCGGTATTTACCATTGCCCTTGTGTCGCAAACACTGACTGAGTGGGCTAAGCTCCTACGCCATGACCTGGAGGGAGAACTGCTTCCCCCTGCCTTTGCTGAGCTGGCGGACCAGCTGGTCCAGGGACTGCAGTTTATCTGTGATGCCTCTTTGGATGGGGCTCCTTTGATGGCTTGCCTCTCTGTTTTAGCAGTGGTCGTTCAACGTGTCATTTGGCTTAAATGCTAATCTGCGGATCAGACTTCTAAAAAGGCCTTGACTGATCTTTCCTTTCAAGAGATTGCCTGTTTGGAGCTACCCTGGATGACATCACAGGTCTCACAGATGGGAAGAATACCTTTCTCCTGCAGGCTACTAAGGGCAAGGAACCTCGTCGTAGACATGAACCTTCCTTCTCGGCTCATAAGAAGTCTCTCAAGGGTGACTAACAAGGGCTCGAAGCCTTTCAGGACCTCCTCTGGCAGATCCAAACGAGCCTGGTCTGGCAAGCCAAGAGCGGGCTTCTCCAGATCCGTGGACAAGGCTCCTTCTGCATGAAGGTGCACGCTCACCCGTATCGTGGGTGGGGGGACGTCTTCACTAGTTTCTGGACCCGTGGACTTCCCTGGTACAATACAAGTGGGCCTACAAAGTCAATCGGTCCGGCTACAAGATCGAGTTTCGCTCTTGTCCCCCAGCAAGGTTTTTTCTTTCCAACCTGCCCCTATCCCCAGTCCAGTTACAGGATCTGTTTGGGGCGGTACAAGACCTGTTCCTTCAAGGGGTGATTGCTCCAGGTTCCGACTTCTGAACATTTTCAGGCTTTTTACTCAAACGTGTTCACAGTCCGCAAGAAGGAAGGCAAAATGTGTCCAATCCTGGACCTTAAGCCACTGAACTGCTTTGTGCTAGTACAGAAGTTCAGATTGGAGTACATTCGAATGGCGGTGGCATACCTGCATCAGGGGGATTTCCTCATCTCTATAGATATCAAGGATGCCTATATTCACATTCCAATATGTGCCAGTCACCAGCATTTTCTTTGCTTTGCTGTTGGAGAGGAGCATTATTAGGTTGTGGCGTTACCCTTTGGTCTCGCCTCCGCTCCTCGGGTCTTCACAAAAGTGTTTGCTCCGGTGATAGCCTTGCTACGCCAACGGGGGGATCACAGTACTGGGCTACTTTGATGATCTCCTTCTGTGAGCAGAGTCTTCTTCTGCTCTGGTGAAGAACCTGGAGATCACAATACGAACTCTGCGGTAATTTGGCTGGATTCTGCATTTTCAGAAGTCTGCCCTGGTTCCCTCCACAAAGCTGTACTATTTTGGCCTGCCTCTGGACTTGGCCATAGCCAGAGTGCTCCTTTCTCTGGACAAACTCAAAAAATTGCAGGCTGCTATTCGTCTCCTGCTGTCCAACAGATGGTCACCCCCCTGGACTTGCTTGCGGGTACTGGGCCTGATGGTATCTACCTTTTGAGGCGGTTCTGTTTGCACAGTTCCAGACAAGGTTCCTGCAAAGGGAGATTCTGACCAAGTGAGACAAGACTCCACAGTCTCTGGACAATGCGATCCGGCTGAGCAGGGGAACAAAGGAGTCCCTGATATGGTGGCTTTGCTCTGGCGCTTCGGCTGGGAAAATTCTTCCTCCCCTTGTTATGGACAATGGTCATCACGGATGCTAGCCTTTCCTGGCTGGAGAGGCGTCTTTGGCAAGCATTCTGTTCAGGGGATCTGGACGCTGGAGTCCAGACTGCCGATCAATGTCCTAGAACTCCGAGTGATCAGACTGTGTCTGGATCATTGGACGGTTTGTCTTCAGGGATGCCCAGTGCACATTCAATCGGACAATGGCTTATGTCAAGCACCAAGGGGGCACAAGAAGTGCCCTGGCGGCTCCGGAGGTAGCCGGCATTCTAAGATGGGTAGAACGGTTCATTTCCTGCCCTCTCCGCCATACACATTATCAAGGTGGCAAATTGGCTGGCGGACTACCTCAGTTGGCAGGCGTTGGACCACAGGGAGTGGTCCCTTCATTCAAAGGTGTTTTATCAGCTGTGTCTCCAGTGGGGCACTCCTGAGGTGGATCTGTTGGTGTTTCGGCTCAACAGAAAGGTGCAAAGATTTGTGGCTCAGTCAAGGGATCCACTGGCAAATGCCACAGATGCTCTGGTGGCCCCGTGGGGTCAGTATCGTCTGATATACGCCTTTCCTCCTCTCAAGCTTCTGCCCAGACTCCTACGCTGGATCGAGGCAGAAGGGATTCCAGTCATCTTAGTGGCCCCCAGAATGGGCTTGGTACGCCGATCTGGAGCGGCTGGTCGCCAAAGTTCCTTGGAAGCTTCCTCTCAGGGAGAATCTGCTGTCCCAAGGACCAATCTTCCATCCTGCTATACAGTCGCTGGCTTCGAAAACTTTAAATGACTGAAAAATAAAAGAAAGCATAAAGTCAGTAATGTATATAGTAGTACCTGACTAGTATGGGTAAATATATAGTTAATCAAAGGTGTACCAGAGCTATGTCAAAAATATGTCTCGCCATCAAAGCGTGGTAGGCTGAAAATATAAGTCCCTCTTGGGTCAAGGCTAAGGCAGCTGTATCGCTGATTTATTGACAAGTGCACTGTGTTTAATATGCTCTTCTGAAACCTTGTTTGGCTAGTGTACATATTCAGTTGTACCTATACTGTGTATGAATATTCACTAATTCAATGTCTTTTTTTAATCTCTAGTAATTTCTATGCAGTAAAATCCCCTGAAGAAGTCATAGTCTGCCAAAACATGTAGAGATCAAGTCACTGCATCATCACTGTATAAGCTGTATGGATATTTCATGTTGGTTCTATGAAAATATTTTTTCACTGTTTTATTTGTCTTTATTAAAAATATAATATTTTATATATACAGTTGTGTTTTTGGCACCTTTAAAATCCCATCTTCTACTCCTTCTATACAGTTCCAGCTTCAAGGATGTGGTGCCTGAGACTCTTAGACACCAGATAACTCTATTTTTTCAATGAACTTCTTTTATTTGCCTTCTTTTGGTTGTTAAATATGCTGCTAAAAGCTTTTTGTTATATCCATTCAATAACTGCGAACAAATATGCTTATTGATTCTAGCAGAAATTATCTTGTGAGCTGTTATCAATTGGCATTGTTCCCAGTACTCCAGCCCCCCCCAATGTTATGGAGATAAGGAAAGTAGGAGGTGTTCTGTAGTTCTAACATTTACTGGCCTGGAGTGACAACACTGCTCCTGCATAAATGAAATACAGGGAATGATCATTGTCACCGTAGGACAAAAAGAAAGTTACTGGCAGGATCATCAGGTGAAAATAATGGGGGGAAAAGCCTGAAGAAGGAAAACTAATGTAACCACAACATCTGGGGAGTAATGCCCCATACACACCTGCAGATTATCTGCAGACTTTTGTCTGCAGACTTACCTTTTCTATGTAGTGCAAGGGCCTGCCGGATTGCATACAAATTGAAAGTGTTTAGGTTTGACCTCATATTATATGGTTTTGGTAAGTCTGCAGACAAAAGTCTGCAGATAATCTGCACGTGTGTATGGGGCATAACAAGCTGCAAAATATTACATTCTTGTTGGATTTAAATACCCTTAAAAAGGGATTGTAAAGCCCCAAGGTTTTTCACCTTAATGCATTATATGCATTAAGGTAAAAAACCTTCTGTGCTGCAGCTTCCCCGAGAGCCCCCCCCCACCTTTTCTTACCTGAGCCCATGCGTTTTAGCGATGTGCACGAGCCCAGTGGCTCCCACCACTGTCCTTGTCCTCATTGGATAGATTGATAGCAGCACAAGCCATTGGCTCCTGCTACAGTCAATCAAATCCAGTGACACCAGAGCGGGGAGTCCGAGTCCCACTGTCTGTGTCAATGAGCGCAGCAGCAGGACTCGGGAGCGCACCGGTGCACCCCATGGAAAGCAGCTCTCTGTTGGGGCACCTGATGAAGGGGAGGAGCTAGGAGCGCTGGCGGGGCACCCCAGAAGAAGAGGATCGGGGGTGCTCTGTGCAAAATCCTTGCATTGAGCAAGTAAGTATAACATGTTTGTTATTTTTATTCAAATAAATTCGAACCTTTACAATCACTTTAAGCTTTAGATGTAAATCACTTTAAGCTTTAGATATCCAATTATAAAATAACTATTGCTAAATGCCACAATTTAGAGGAGGCGCATATCACTGTTGCCACACAGCCAGGATAAACAGAAGAGAAGTTTAAGCGACAATTAACATTTCTTGAGTCATAAATGTCCCCTCTGCTGTTTGGTAGAAGCACTGTGTGGATATAAATAACCCCTAACTTATGAATGCATCTGTTTTTACTTTAAAAAAAAAAATTATAACTACAATGATAGATTTAGCACAGATGTTTGCAAACTTGTCACATTAGGGTGTCCGAGATCACAGCTGCAGAGGTCACAAATGCACACAAACCATAGGAAATCCCTGGATAAATGTTTGGAACACTCCAAGGCAGACTTCTTGGTCATTCTTCCATAGAAAGCACGGCTGAGAGCCAACTAGCATTAAACGGCTCTATAGAAATTGGAATCAATGGATGTGTATATCTGCTATGGTCCTGACGATACAATTAGCTTTTTAGATTTATTTATTTATTTATTTTTTAAGTTTTACATTTGCACTGATTTACGTGTGAATACCTTCGGTACCAAAACTATGCTTTGCAGTACTTGGGTAGAAGAGACACCAACTTTGTACACTATGGCTATAAGTATTGTTAACCACTTTAAGACCGGAAGGATTTGCCCCTTTAATGACCAGGCCCTATTTTGCGACTCGGCACTGCGTTACTTTAACAGACAATTGCGCGGTTGTGCGACGCTGTACCCAAATAAAATGTAGGTCTTTTTTTCCCCACAAATAGAGCTTTCTTTTGATGGTATTTGATAACCTGTGCGGTTTTTATTTTTTGTCTATAAACAAAAAAAGTGGGACAATTTTGAAAAAAAAAAAAACAATATTTTTCACATTCTGCTATATGACATTCTGAAAACAAAAAATTTTAAAAAATCTAAATTTTTTAACATTTTAGGCCAATTTGTTTTCTGCTACATATTTTTGTTAAAAATTGCAATAAGCGTATTTTAATTGGTTTGTGCAAAAGTTATCGCGTCTACTAACTACGAGAAAGATTTATGTCATTTTTTTTTTTTTTTTTTACTAGTAATGGCGGCGATCTGCGATTTTTGTGCGGGACTGCGACATTGCTGCGGACAGATCGGACCCCTAACTGACATTTTTGACACTTTTGGGGGTACCAGTGAAACTACTACTGTACCAATGACACTGGCAGGGAAGGGGTTAACCCTATGAGTGATCTATGGGTGATCAATGGGGTTAAATGTGAGCCTAGGGAAGTGATTCTAACTGTGGGGGGCGTGGCTTGTGAAATGACCATAGAGACATGTGATCATATATAGAAGGATCACATGAGCTCTGTGATCATTTCAGGGAGAAGAACGGTCGGCTGTGTTTACAACAGCTGTCTGTCCTCCTCTCTCAGCGGGGAGCGATCGCGGGTGTCAGGCGGCAATCGGAGCTGCCTGACCCGTGCATCTGCTTCACCGTTGCCGAGTGGGGGCTGCAGCGCCCCGGCGGCGGCACGTGCTCGCCCCCTAGCTTCCTGTACATGACCAACGTAGACCTACGTCGGTTTGCGCAGGAGAGCCACCCTGCCGCAGTAAATAGGCGGCGGGTGGTCGGGAAGTGGTTAAAGCTGAGCTCCAGTGTAGATATAAAATGCACCAATATTGCAGCTCTGTATTTCTGTATTCATTTATACATTAATAATGCATTTGTTGTAGATGCAAGCAGTGTAAGGACTGTAATTTTACTTGGCGTCGGCCTTTGCGGACTATTGTACAGCAAAGCTCAGATATGGGAAAGGAGAAGCAAAACACAGTCACAGTGGGCAGAGTGATCGAAAAAAGAGCCTCTGTTTGATTTCCTTTAGATTTACATTCAACTATGTAGTACATACACATTGAACGTGTTTAGGTTTGACCTCATATTATATGGTTTTGGTAAATCTAAAGTAAAAAAGAGCATTGTATAGTGTGTATCCAGCTTTAGTCTTCTGTTTCTCTTTTCACGGTGGTGTGCTTCACAAGGTGTGGAGGAGACCTGTAAGTGAAAGGGAGATATTTCTACCCTTTGATACACTGATACTGGTTTCTATAGAATGTTGCAAATGGTTAAATTTTAGGTTGCAGTGTACTGTAAAGCAAAATTCTGGTTTTATCATCTTAGTTTGATAAATTAGGTTATTTTGAGTTGTGCTAGATAGGCTCCAGGCTTTTCAAACTGCATAATACCCCCCCCCCCTCCCAGAGTGTTCAGACACTTGACCCATTTGGGCTGTTGTAGATGGCAAGCCACTGTATATCATTATATATTATGGGGATCTGCATCAATGACTCATGCCAATGTGTATTTTAGGGCTTCCAGACCTCTTTTTTTCATCAAAGAAACCAAATAACAGATTTCTCCTGCAGGCGAGTATTTTACCTCAGTACAACAATACTAGGCAGTGATGATCCCAACCCTTCTGGCATTTTTACCACACCAAATGATCTGCTCTGAGCCTGTATACACCACCACAATGGATTTGGAATTAAATGAACAAGATGTGCTTTAACTGCAGACTTTCAGCTTTAATTTGAGGGAATTTACAACAGTTTGTATATGTGCCTCCCACTTTTTAAGGGACCAAAAGTAATGGGACAATTGGCTGCTCAGCTGTTCCATGGCCAGGTGTGTGTTATTCCCTCATCCCATTTACAAGGAGCAGATAAAAGGGCCAGAGTTTATTTCAAGTATGCTATTTGCATTTGGAATATGTTGCTGTCAACTCTCAATATGAGATCCAAAGAGCTGTCACTATCAGTGAAGCAAGCCATCATTAGGCTGAAAAAAACAAAACAAACCCATCAGAGAGAGAGCAAAAACATTAGGTGTGGCCAAATCAACTGTTTGGAACATCCTTAAAAAGAAAGAACGCACCAGTGAGTTCAGCAACACCAAAAGACCCGGAAGACCACGGAAAACAACTGTGGTGGAGGACCGAAGAATTCTTTCCCACAACAGTTGGCCAGATCAAGAACACTCTCCAGGAGGTAGGTGTATGTGTGTCAAAGTCAACAATCAAGAGAAGACTTCACCACAGTGAATACAGAGGGTTCACCACAAGATGTAAACCATTGGTGAGCCTCAAAAACAGGAAGGCCAGATTAGAGTTTGCCAAACAACATCTGAAAAAACCTTCACAGTTCTGGAACAACATCCTATGGACAGATGAGACCAAGATCAACTTGTACCAGAGTGATGGGAAGAGAAGAGTATGGAGAAGGAAAGGAACTGCTCATGATCCAAAGCATACCACCTTATCAGTGAAGCATGGTGGTGGCAGTGTCATGGCGTGGGCATGTATGGCTGCCAATGGAACTGGTTCTCTTGTATTTATTGATGATGTGACTGCTGACAAAAGCAGCAGGATGAATTCTGAAGTGTTTTTGGTAATATTATCTGCTCATATTCAGCCAAATGCTTCAGAACTCACTGTACGGCGCTTCACAGTGCAGATGGACAATGACCCAAAGCATACTGCGAAAGCAACCAAAGCGTTTTTTAAGGGAAAGAAGTGGAATGTTAGGCAATGGCCAAGTCAATCACCTGACCTGATTCGATTGAGCATGCATTTCACTTGCTGAAGACAAAACCGAAGGGAAAAATGCCCCAAGAACAAGCAAGAACTGAAGACAATTGCAGTAGAGGCCTGGCAGAGCATCACCAGGGATGAAACCCAGCATCTGGTGATGTCTATGCGTTTCAGACTTCAGGCTGTAATTGACTGCAAAGGATTTGCAACCAAGTATTAAAAAGTGAATGTTTGATTTATGATTGTTAATCTAGCCCATTACTTTTGGTCCCTTAAAAAGTGGGAGGCAAATATACAAACTGTTGTAATTCCTATACCGTTCACTGATTTGGATGTAAATACCCTTAAATTAAAGCTGAAAGTCTGCAGTTAAAGCACATCTTGTTAGTTTCTTTTTAAATCCATTGTGGTGGTTATAGAGCCAAAAAGATTAGAATTGTGTAGATGTCCCAATATTTATGGACCTGACTGTACATAAGCGTGGGTTAAGTGTGTTTTTAATATGTAAAAAACACCTTCGTGATTTTGCCTACACCCCCTTTTAATCTATGGGTTGCCTGTTGGCCGCAGACTTGTGGTTGAAAATAACTGAGGAAGAAAGAATAAGATATTCTATCAATATTAAAGCCATAACCCTTCAGACAGGATTTCTACCTTGACTGCTATGTCTTTTGTGAAAAAAAAACCCCATAAAATACAAATAAAATTATGAAAGTGTTTTTAGACCAAATCCTTATTTAAGGTTATAGAAGCTATATAAAGCCGATATATAACTATTTCATTTCCTGTTCATTGAACATATGGATGGAGGTTTAACTATATGCTATGCTTTGCCATGTGTATGAAAGATTTATGAACAGTAGAGGGTATGTGTATTTTTACAGCTGTGGTAAAGTACAAGCTTAAACTAGAAAGAAAAAGTTTTGTTCATTTCCAGAAAGGCAGTTATAATGTAGCAGAATACATTTACAGGTCACCAGACTTTGTTTCCGCAAATAAAGGATTTATGAGTTGAGGTTTTCCAGGCCCTGGTAATGAAGGTTGGAGGGGGCTACTTGGTCATCAAGCGCTTTCTCAGAACCAGAGATTAACTACTCAGGAAATACGTTCCCTAAAAGAAATCAACATAATTCTCTGACAGAACGTGTCTTGATTAGGCCATACTCTGCTGGGTCTCTCTAGTCTGGGTAATAATAGCATATGGCTGTGTTCCTAATGCATGATAAGACAAAAGATTTTGTATAGGTTTGTGAAAAATTCCTAATTACAGCCAACAGAAATATAAGATATTGAACATATATAACCGAGGCTACAAAGTACAGGCAACTTAAAAAAAAATATATAATAATTTTCAAAGTAACTCTGTGGAGTAGATACTGGGTTGCATATTATGCAAGTTCCCCTCTGTTGGATAGTATGAGGGAGGGTAGATCCCCCTTCTTTGATGGCAAAAAGAATGTATTTATTACAATAAACAGTCTTGTGGAATCAGCCATATTTTTAAAAGCAGGATTCCAGGAACAAAATACAAAGTTGAAATAAAAAATCCAAACTGATTTACCTGCCAAAGTATATGTAATTGTGTTCAGAGGTAACCTGTGAGCCATGGTGCCCTGTGGTGTTATTATTTTTAACAGATCTGTGCTTTAGCGACAGAACATAAGTCGAGGAAGCACCTTCCATCCAATCTTGGGCAATATTTAATCACAGATCTGAGCATTATATAAGCAACATGTGACAACTTGGGAGTAGAAAGAAAAAGTATTTGAACCTCTTTGAATGAACTGTTTTTCTGTAATAATTTGCCATAAAATCTGATTGTCTTCATCAAGTCACTACAATAGACAAACACAATGTACTTAAAGCGGAGTTCCGGCCTCAAATACCTTTTTTAACTAAAAATACCCCTATTATACTAATCCGTCGCCCTTTACAGAACTGCTATTCTCATACTTACAAGGTGTACAGTATTGGATTTTAGTCAAAATCTTACTTTTAAAAACGCTGTCTGGGGGTGGCCATCTTAGACGTGGGCATCTGAAGCCACAGTGTAATCTGCTGTGTCCTTCTTCCTGATTTCAGGGAGTGTTCTGGGAGTTCTTCCTGATTCCAGCCTCCTGGGAGTGATGACAAACAGCTCCCAGGATGCAATGCAATAGCGGAAGTGATGTTGGTGGCCGTGGCCACAGAGGGGGGGGAGAAGGAGGAAGTACAATCAAAAATGCCCTAAAAATAAGGTAAGGGACCCCTGAAAAAATTTAAAATGCCCAATTGTTGATTAGCATAGCGAGCACTCCAGGAATCACTAAAGTTGCAAAATAGGCCGGAACTCCACTTTAAGCTGATATCACACAACCAGTTATCATTTCTTGTGTCTTTATTGAACACATCTATTAAAAATTCACAGTGCTAGAGGAAAACATAAGGCTGGCCATACACGGGGCAAACGTGTTGCAGGAAATACATTTGCTCAATTCCCCCATCAACACAGACAGTGGTAATGCGGGAATCCCTCCTTTCGGGCCATTGTCTTCTCCCTGCAGGGGAAGCCATCCCCGCCTTGAGAAGACAGTGATTATCACTAGCCATTGGCTCCTGCTGCTTTCAATCAAAAGCTGTGACATGGGAGCAGGGGGTGGGGCCCGAGTCCTGTTGTCTGTGTCAATGGACGCAACAGCAGGACTTGGGAGCGAGCTAGCATATTTTCCCCCATGGAAAGCAGCTTTCTGGGGGGGCACCCACCGAAGAGGAAGGGCCTGGAGCTCCAGCGGGGGACCCCAGAAGAAGAGGATCGGGGCTGCTCTGTGCAAAACCATTGCACAGAGCAGGTAAGTATAGACATCTTTGTTTTCATTTTTAAAAAAATTAGGTCTTAGTAAAACTTTAAGTTCATTTACCATATACTTAGAATTAACAGAGTAAAGAGTCTTCTCTCATTCTTTTTAAGGTCTAAAATACAGCTTGTCTGGTAAACCACATGTGTCAACCTATACAATATCTATATTATATATATATATATATATATAAATATATATATATATTTTATATACAGTATGTCTGACAGAATATCCTACAGTAGGCTGTTCCCTTTCTGTACCATAGTGCTGAGTATTCTTCCAGAACAATTCAGCTTTTGTTTCGTCAGTCCACAAAACATTATGGTTTGAGTGTTGTGGTTTGCCCACGTGTTCTTTGGCAAACTTCAAGCATGCAGCAGTGCTTTTTTTGGAGAGCAGCGGATTCCTCCATGGAGTTCTGACAGGGACGTCCTGCTTGTTCAAAGACTTATGTATGGTAGACTTGTGAACAGGAATGTTTGCCAGTTCCAGTGATGTCTTCAAGCCTTTAGCTGTTACTCATGGATTCTTCTTTATTGAGGCTTCTACGTTGTGCCTTGGGAGTCATCTTGGCTGGCCCCCACTTCTAGGAAGAGTAGTCACAGTACTAAACTGTCTCCATTTATAGACAATTTGTATAACTGTAGACTGATGAACGCCCAAACACTTTAATATTGTTTTGTATTCCTTTACGGCCTTATGCAGATCAACTACTCTTGATCATATGTCTTCAGAGAGCTCTTTTTTGCGAGGCATGGTTCACATCAGCTAATGCTTCTTACAAACAGCAATCCTAAAATGTTTAGGTGTCTTTTATTAATCAAAGTAGCTCTAAACCACAACTCTAAACTAATTTCATTAATTAGACTCCAGGTGTGCTAATGCTAACTACAGACTCTAACTAGCTTTTGTTGAAGGTAATTAGTGTATGGGTTCACTTAATTTTTTTCTCCAGCACTGTGAATACTTAATGGGCATGTTTAATAATGAGAAATTAGAATTTTTTGTGTGTTATCAGATAAAGAATATTATGTTTGTCTATTGTTGTGACTTAAAGTGCATCCAGAAAGTATTCATAGCGCTTAATATTTTCCACATTTTGGTATGTTACAGCCTTATTCCAAAATGGAATAAATTCATTATTTCTCAAAATTCTACAAACAATACCCCATAATGACAATGTGAAAGAAATTTGTTTAAAAGCTTTGCAAATGTATTAAAAAAAAAAAATCACATGTACATAAGTATTCACAGCCTTTGCCATGACACTCAAAATTGAGCTCAGGTGCATCCTGTTTCCACTGATCATCCTTGAGATGTTTCTACAGCTGGATTGGAGTCCACCTGTGCTAAATTCAATAGATTGGACATGATTTGGAAACGCACAAACTTGTCTATATATATAGTCCCACAGTTAACAGGTAACAAAGAGCACACACCAAGCCATGAAGTCCAAGGAATTGTAGAAATGTAGACCTCCGAGACAGGATTGTATTGAGGCATAGATTTGGGGAAGGATGTAGAAAAAATCTGCAGCATTTAAGGTCCTAATGAGCACAGTGGCCTCCATCATCCGTAAATGGAAGAAGTTTGGAACCATCAGGACTCTTCCAAGAGCCGGCCGCCTGGCCAAACTTAAGGACCTTAGTCACGGAGGTGACCAAAAAAGTGAAGAAAGAGTCCACCTGGCTGGGGAAAGTTTTTTTTTTTTTCTTTAATTGCTACAGCCTGCCGATCGTGTCGCCTGGTCTCCTTTCTACCTTCCGCCTACCCCCTGCCTTCCCTGCTGAATTGGTTGGGCCCAACCTAGAAAGTAGCCCCGGTGTAGTAATCTCCTGTGCCGCTGGCAACAAAACACCACCATGGCACTCTCTTGTTTTCTTTGTTTTTCAGGCTCATCACTTTTAAATAAGGGCTAACTTAAAAAAAAAAAAAAAAAAAAAAGGAAAAACCCAGCAGATTGTCTCAGATTTGCAATGGACACATTTTAAAATCAGTGGATCAAATTAGTCATCTCTATCCTACCAATGAATCCAGTTGATCACGCTTAAAACATCAGTTCTACTCATAGCCAGTCCGTTTTGGTTGTTGGAATCATGAAATTAAACACACAGACACTTCATATTTTATACGTTTTTATCACAAGGTTTAATGTGGTTTTATGTAAAAATAAAAACTTTTTATTTTCTAAAAACTGAACAAGAATTTGAAAGGAGAAAGCACTTTTTATGCCTTAGAAAAATAATTTTTTTTTTTTTTAAAGCGCAATAATTGTAACATAACTAAATCATCATACATTTCATACAAGTATTATTCTAAAATTCATATTTAGCTAGATATTTGATGCAGCAGTCTTGATTTTGAGGTTAAAAACAAAAATTATTGATAGGAATTTCATAACACGATTGATTTTATACGTGGACAAATATTGGTTTATATTGGAAATGGTCAAATGTGCTCTGTCTGTCTCAAGGCAATGTGTAATAAGTCATAACTAAGAAAACACCAAATACACATGGTGTATATGAAGATACTCTACAGTAGAAATCAGGACAGTCTAAAACCTCTTAGGTATCAAGCTGTTTTCCATTTACAATATGCAAAAGTATACAAGTCTAGCTTAGTAGTACTAGATTTATGTCCCCGTATTCATTAGTGAAAATCCCATTAGAGACCTGAAGAACTTTTTCTTTCAGGGTAGATGGAGACCTACAGTACTGTAGATTGCTTTTAGGAACCTATTCAGGTGCAAAGATCTCTTTATTGGCTCCATTGCTATGTAAGGTTTTATACAGAGATCAGAACCTTTCTTTTTAAAGGTACCATTGCCCCATAGCAAGTATGAATGTCATTTTTTACTTGAAGAATATCAAGAATATTTACTCGCAGCTGGACAAATATGAACAACATGCATACATTTTCACTGTTTTACCTGCAAAGAGATTTGTAATTTAGTTCATTTTATGATTTGCATTAATCCGCCACCCTTCACATCCAGGCATATAACACATATATGGATAGGCAATTCAGCTTTTTACAAGGGATTGTATATGTTGAGCAGGTGGAGAGTGGAGATACTCTCCCAATCAGTCTTTAATCAGAGCAAGACCTACAGTCATTGATAGTTACTGGATGTTTTATACCCATCTGCTCCCTGTTCAGACTAGAGATCGACCCATTATCGGCAAAGCCGATATATCGAGGGCCGATCTGTACTTTTCCCAATATATCGGAATCGGCCCCTGAGGTTACCGATATTTTGCCGATATTTCGGGAAAGTGCATTTACCGGAGTGATGCCTGCAGCTAGAGGCATCCCCCGGTACCGATGGTCGGCTGTCTAGTAATGACAACCAATGCGGCTGAGAAGCCGTTCGGCTGTCATTACAAGGAGCGGGAGGGGACGCCCCCCCTCCCGCCGCCTTCCGTGGCTCGACTGGGTCTCCCGTCCCACCGGGAGACCCCGGAAACCATCCTGCACGGCTACCAAAGAGAAAACTCGATCAAAGCCGCATTTGGCTCTAATCGGGTCTCCGTGTAAAAACCCGGAAGTGATGTCATGACGTCACTTCCGGGTACTCGGCGCCAAATTCAAAAAAATGACAGCATTCAAAACAGCCAAACTTGGCATTTTGAATGCTTTAAAGTGCAGAGGAGGGGTTTTGGGGTACAAGAGTACCTGTAAAAAAAATAAAAATTTTTAATGTACGAAAATATCGGCCGATACCGATATGCGATGACCAAAATATCGGTTTCGGCAATAAAAAAAACGATATCGTTCGATCACTAGTTCAGACCTACAATCACACAGCCTGGGAGAGGAAAGACTTCCAACATCAACTTTGGGGCTCTGAGATGTTTTGTGACCAAATGCAAAGAGCTGCAATGAAAGTCAATGCTAGGAAATCTATCTTGGTAAAGAAATCTGAATGATAAGGATTATTTTTAAAGTGATTGTAAAGTCAAAAATTTGGGCCTGATTTGTCCCTAAAATGGTAACAGGGACGCAGCAGACGACTGCTGTGAGCCGGGGCGGAATTAGGAGGAAACCCAGCCTTACTTTGTTACTGGATATCAGGTTAGCAGGGGTAGCCCAAAAAGCAATATAAATCAAGTTCCCATTAACAAAGTCAAACTAAATCATAGTATACACAGACAATAATTTTTTTTTTTTTTAGTAAGTAAAAAAACAGGGGTTCAGCTGCCTGCTTTACTTTTACTCTTAAAACCTTAAATGGCTGATTATTTCACTCAAAATAAACTGTTGGTGGCTTTTTAAGTTCAGCTAGACTTGCTTTTAAAATACCATAATGTGTGTTAACATTTTATTAATGTGTATGCTTAATTTAATTTAGGATGCAGTGGGGAAGGATTTGAAGCCCTGTCAGATTTTGCTTCTATCCAGGGCTGCGTTGGAGAGTTTTCTGCTCACTTTTTATTGGTTGAACTAGATGGACTTGTGTCTTTTTTCAACCAGACTAACTCTGTAACTTTCCATCCTGGTGATTACTGTTTCAGATAGGCAGTGAGAAAATCTCTAACAAGAACGCGAAATTTTTTTTTTTTTTTTTTGGTAGAGTAGGGGAAGGGTAGAACCTCTAACAACTTATTTCTAGCTGTGTCCTTGAAGCAAACTTTACTTTCCTTCCTGTCTGGTAAGTGAGGGGAAATCTCCCCCCGGATAGCAGTAAAATCTGATATGGGTTCTAATCCTTTCCCCACTCCATACAAATCTAATATAAAAAAAAAAAAGCTTTGGGTGGACTTACACTTTAAATGATGTCTTGTCAATTCATGTTAAATAACCTATGAACCATTAATAACAAATCAGATTTCACCTGTGGGTAGTTTTATGAAATCAGACTGATGAAACAATGAACCTGATTGATCTACCATACACCATTGCTCTTAGCATCATAAATAAACCTCTGTGTGATGTGCTTTTAATTGATATGCATATATGTAAAGATCTTCAAAGACAACTATGATCAGAGTTTCAATGATTAAAAAAAAAAAAATCCCATTCATGGGGAATTTAACATAGATTTTCCAAAGCGTGTTTTGGGTCAGACTTCTTCTAAGCCAAAGAAACCCAACTTGGTCCTAGCGCTCTGGGGTTGCATGTTTTAAGGATCTGAGGGACTGTATCCTTTCCAATTGATAATAAAAAGTGGAATATCTCTTCAATGGAGATAAACAAATGATATGTCAAAGGCAAAGTGCATAACTTTCCTGTATCCTGCTTAGCATAGGTATTGGATCGTTATTCATATAAGATAACTGGGTAAGAGTTTTCTAGGTTAATTGCAGCTTCTAATTTCCCAGTATGAGTCCCTTTAAAGTGACGAAGATTTTCCTTATTTTTAGAAGGCACTTTTACCATTACACAATAGAAAGAAAATTGACAGTGCATTTGTATGGGTATGTCATTGTACAGCTGTTTCCCAAGTGGTGGCTCAGATTAGATCGTTCATCTAACGTAAAGCAGAACTAAACCCATAGTTTTAACTGTTTCCCAAAACAGTTATATTCAAAGTACACCTCTGGTGATAACTCTCACAGTTGCTTGTATTCTTCCCTCAAATGGCCGGTGTCCTAGCTGATCACATGTGCAGCACCGTGACAACTAGAGGCTAAGATGATGTCCTCTTGAGCTGTAAAGGAAAGGAGGATTTAGCTCCACTTTAATATGACGCAGATGTTATCTCCATTGGTTGGGGTTCTAGCCAGTGTTTTTTTAATATTAGTTTGCTTTGTTTGAAATGCAGCCAAAGTGGCTCCCAGAGAAAGAAAACTTTGTCATGGTTCAACATACGAACTGCATAGCTTGATGAGATAAGTCCTACTCATTGTTCTTCTGTTTTCCCAGAGCTCTGGGCCTGACTTTGCCCTTCAGAAAAAGGCTCTTGAAGAAGCTGTCGCTGAGGTTATGAGGTAAATATATTCCAATAAAATAAAGGATCCATAGCTGCTTGCCAGCATAATATTTCACTTTAGGGTTCTCCGATAAGATGGCATCAGTTATGCTGTCTATCACAGGACTGAAGTCAGTGGATGCTGTCTTCCCGTATTCGAGAAAGAGATTTTGGGTTTCACAGATATATTCCTCACCATACTCTTGGAGAAGTTCATTGGGTAAATTGGAGAGCAATTTCTTGTGCTGATTCTCCCAATGGCTTTTGTCATCATGTGCACCTGGTGCCAAAGAAAAAAAAAAGTAGTCACACATTTATGTAAAACGATTTGAAATAAATGCATTAACCACTTCACCCCCGCAAGGTTTATACCCCTTCATGACCAAGCCATTTTTAGCGATACGGCACTGCATCACTTTAACTGACAATTGCGCGGACGTGTGCCACTGTACCCAAAAACAATGTGGGTCCTTTTTTCCCCACAAATAGAGCCCCTTTTTTTTTGGTGAAATTTGATCACCTCTGGCTTTTTTTTTATTTAATTTTTTTGCGCTATAAACAGAAAAATACTAACAAGTTTGAAAAAAAAAAAATATATTTTTACTTTGTTCTAAAACCTACCCCAAAAAAAAATAAAAAAATAAAATTTCTTCAAAAAAATGTAGGCCAATATGTATTCTGCTACATATTTTTGGTATAAGTGTATATTGATTGGTTTGCACAAAAGTTATAGTGTCTACAAACTTTTGGGATATTTTTATGGAATTTGTATTTATTTTTTTTACTAGTAATGGCAGCGATCAGTGATTTTTAGCGGGACTGCAACATTGCGGCAGACCAATTGGACACCTAACTGACACTTTTGACTCTTTTTTGAGGACCAGTGACACTAATACAGCAATCAGTGCTAAAAAAAAAGCACTGTCACTGTACTGATGACATTGGCAGGGAAGGGGTTAACATCAGGGGCAATCAAAGCGTGAAGTGTGCTCATAGGGAGTGCTTTTTAACTGTGTAGGGGATGGTTTACCTGGAGAAAGACAGAGATCTGTGTTTTTGCTTAGCAGAAACACAAGATCCCCATTTTCCGCTCTATCAGCATAGTGATCTGCCTTGTACATAGGATAACTGCTGTTCTGCGCCTCCTGCGAATGATCGGCAGGTCCCAGCGGATATCCAGTTTGCTGGACCCGCTAATTGGCTCCCACTGTGTCAAACCACAGCAGGAGCGGGTCTCTGGCAGCACGTACATGCTCCCTAGACCCTTGGCACGTACGTGATTTCATGCAGGAAAGCCGCCCTGACGCAGTATATCTGCATGGGGTGGTCCATATAAATTAACTGGCTACCATAATCGCTGAAATTATTTGCAAACAAAAAGCAGTAGCTATATCCTAGGTAAAATACAGACACACACAAAGTAATTATTACAATTAATGCGTTCTCTTGAAAAGCTCTCCCTTATTCATTTGCAAGTTTAAAGGGTTAGTTCACCTTTACCAAAAACTGCCTATGCAGATAAGGAGCATCTGTAGATAAAAACAAACTGTGCAGCTTTGAATAAATCTGAATATTGCTCTTGCTGTAGGTGTAGGCCATTTATGTCCCCTATGAAATCTTACCTGGAAGCTCTCCAGATGGCGCTATAAAGTTGCCAAGGGAGGCCCAGCTATCACTGTTCATGTTCACCATCACAGAAATGAGCTCTCAAACTCAGAGCTACTGCATCAGGGGAGATAAAGCGCTTGTGAGGGGGTTTGAATTAGAGACAGAGCTCACCCTTATGATGAAGATGAACAGTAATAGCTGAGCCTCTCTAAGCAAAGTCCTTGCAACATCCTGGGCTTTTTCAGGTGAGGCTTCATGAGGTACACAAATGGTCTACACCTATATCAAGAGCATTAGTTAACTTTAGTCAAAACAGTTTGTTTCCATCTACAGACATCCCTTATCTGCATAGGCAGTTTTTTTGGCAAAAGTGAACTATGATTTAAACGCTTTCAAGCTTACCTTTGTTATAGGACTTGTTTACACTACCTGCAGAGGAAAACAAGATATTTTCCTGTGAAGTCTGGTGTCCAAGCTGTAGGACTTGAGGGGACAATGCCTTGCGTTTTTATAACACAAGGCACAATTTTCCTTTTTTTTTTTTTTTGTAACACAAAATTACATTTCATTTATTTCTTTACACCACAGCTCATCAGTCACTGGAACAGTAAAGAGGAAGGCTGGGTTCACACTTATGCAAATTGGATGTGGTTTTCCAAGCATCAAATTCGCATGACAGGAGAGTGTGGCCGTCTCTTAATGTTGCCAGTTCACATACCTCCCAGGCGGCTGTGGAGCGCACTGAAGAAGGGACATGTGTGTCTTTGGCTCCATTTCAGGTCTGAATTCAGGCAAAAATTCAGACCTGATGCACCCCTGAAATGGTGAACATGAACAAACCGGACCCCCCGCTGCAAGCCGCTCCACAACTAGTGTGAACCCGGCCGAAAAGTCTTCCAGTGGGCACACTTATTTTGGTTAGAGAGAATTTTCCTCACTTTTCTACTAGAAAAAGTTTTGGCCTTAGATATCATACTTTTGACGTTTGCCTCATAGTCTGCTCAGAGCACATGGATCCTGCACTAAATGTTGGTGGATCCCCAGTTTGGATGAGCTGTCTTTCCAGCTGACAGACATCATAAATAGTTTTATTTTCCTGGTGCC